>NW_028292574.1:1659021-1830366 GCF_029948245.1 Actinia tenebrosa | reverse complement strand
CAATCCCTTCCATATATCCAAACTTTTTTCCCTTTCTTCCTATTTTATTCTTACCTCGCTTAAACCACCACAGTAGTCCCAGTCAAAGTGCAATACATCTTTCTTGCCACGTTCCACTAGATTCACAGTCACGTCTGGCGAACAGCAAGATTTGTTTTGCCAAGGAAAACAAGCCGCAAAGCCAGATCTCTCTGGTGAAGGATACATCTTGTGATGAATGCCGTCGAGACACTTCAGGTCGTGTCTTCGCATGGCAGACACAAGCTCGATGCTAAGGATTATTGCGAAAACAAGTACAGTCAACATCGTCTTTGCTTCGTCGATAGCTGGGCTGTTAGCTTGATTTTATCAAGTCACTTACTCTACTAAAAACTGAAAGACTTAAAGAGATATATAAAGTTTGCAAATGCGCTAAAAATGTTCTCTTTTGGATCATTTTTATAACCTTTTGCTAAACCACTTCAGGCTAGAGTATCATACGACAAGTGGTCTAGAAGGAATTCTATGGACGTTAATTACACCTAGTGTGGCTGATGAAGCGGATAACAAAGGGATAACAAGGGATAACAAAGGATACTTTATTATTTTGTTTAGACAATTGAAAATAACAATTAGCCCTATAATTACTAGTCATTGCAAGACTCATGTTCTCTTCCCATTCAACTGTAAAGTTAAAAACACTTGAGACCATCGCTGGTAAACATTTTCAAAAATATAATTTTCGACAAAACATTTGAAACTTTTTTTTAACCTACATTTTTAAGAATGAAATTTAATGGTAATTCCAAAAATATCCATGTATTACAGTGAAGACACTCGAACCATGAACACTTGACTATTGAGATTTTTATTCTCTGAGCTTTTTACTGCTTCAAACCCTCTAAAAAAGTAGGATTGAACTCAAATATGCTATGTGATCAAAAGATAACTTATTTCTAAATGATTCACTCAAGGGATGCATGTTAAAAAATTAGTAAAAAATCACAAAGTGTTCATGGTTAGAGTGTCCTCACTGTAATTGTTGTAAAATGATTATTGAATTTGATTCTTTTTTTTTTTTTGATCAAGTCACTCACTCTACTAAAAACTGGAAGATTTCAAGAGATAAAGTTTGCAAATGCTAAAAATGTTCTCTTTTGGGTCATTTTTATAACCTTTCGTTAAACCACTTCAGGCTAGAGTAGTAGTCTACATGGCCGTAACCAGAACTTTTACAGGGAGGGTTCACATCAAATAAAATCGGACCATTGATCGTTTTTTTATTACCATCTCAGTGGCATAACTAGGGATCTTGCAGGGAGGTGCACAGACAATAATTTGCAGAACCAAAAAGAAAAAAAAGGTAACCAAGAGAAAGCAGAACCAAAAAAAATAAATAAATAAATGAAAAAAAAAGGAGATGGATGAACGGACCTTAATCCTTTAAGGGGTGTGCACGTGCACCCTGTGCTCCCCCTGGTTACGGCCCTGGTCTATCATATGACAAGTAGTCTAGAAGGAATTCTATGGACGTTAATTGCACCTAGTGTGGCCGATGAATAGAAGGGATAACAAAGGATACTTTATTATTTTGTTTAGACAATTGAAATAACAATAAGCCCTATAATTACTAGTCATTGCAAGATTCATGTTCTCTTCCAATTCAACTGTAAAGTTAGAAATACTTTTTTTTATTTATTTACTTATTAAGCTTCCAACAATTAAACTGTTGCGGAGAACTAGACAGGTGACATTCCACCTATAGGATAGTCTCCAACTAAAATTAAGAAGAAAAAAAAGGAGTTCAAACAGGCGGTAACTAATAAATGAATGGCTAAGCCCTACAGTTGGAGCAGCGGCATTTCGTCACCCAAGAACAGGTATAGTGGTCTCAACAAAGGAATACAAAAATTTGTCATAATAATGACTATAACAAGTAAACGCTTAAAGGACGGTGCAGAGATAGCTTGCTTGAGCTCAGCCGGCAGATCATTCCATAAGGGAACCACATGATTTAAGTAAGATGAAGCAAAGGTCTTAGTCTTAAATTTAAAAAAAGTTATAAAGTGGTCCCTTATCTGCTCTCCTTGTACGTTTGGGAGGGTTATAAACGCTCAGATAATTTGACAAGTCTAAATCGTAGACCCCCAGTCTGCATCTGAAAAGGAAAAAGATGTCTACCAATTCTCTTCGCATGGACAGTGGCAAAAGCTTGAGGGAAATAAGTCTAGACTTGTAGTCAGCGTCAGAGCGTAGGATAAACCTCGTTGCTCTACGTTGAAAACCTTCTAGCTTAACAACCGTTAACTCCGTTAACTCCGACGAAGGACTAGCGTCCGAAACGTCAGTAAGTTTTTTCATCTTTTCACGGTGTATAATTTACCTTTTCATCATTACTGTTTCATTAGAAACACCGACGCAGCTCACACTAGTTTTTAGCTAGTTATATCTTTTTAGCTTAACAAGATTAAGCTTGAGATGAGCAGACCAGACTGGGACTCCAAATTCCAACTTGCTTCAAACTAAGGATAAGTAGAGCAGTTTCTTGGCAACCAAAGGCGCCCTGCAACCACAAGTACGTTTAACAAACCCAAGCGAACAGTTTTTTTTTTTTGAAATGATATCAATGTGGTTATATTCCTCTTAAAGTCGTGTGAAACCTCAAAACGAAGTTCAGTGTTACTATTTACACTATCAATTTGACCATTATCACCCATGCAATAGGGATAAGTCACCGGACTAGAGGATCGAGTTGTGCGCATGATCTTACACTTCTTGGAGTTAAAAGACATCCCCCACGAGTCACGCCATTTCTTTATTCAAGATATCATGTTCAAAATTAAGACAATCCTCTAAAGTGGTGATTTCCCGAAAACACTTCGAACCATCAGCAAATTCTTCGATTGCACGTTACGTCATCGCGGCCATATTGGTGCCATTTAACAAAATATTTCTCATTAGCATCCATTTTTCACAGCACCACAATGGCCGCCATGTTTTTGTCTTTTGACTCTCTTGGGAATGCTTGCAACCCATCAATAAGGCCATGGTAGAATCAGAATAAACAATGCCCGGGGGATCGTTAATAGATAACAAGAAAAGGAACGGACCTAGGATTGACACTGAGCCGGCACTCCTAAAGCCACAGGTAGCCAACCAGAGGAGCTTCCTTCGACAACTACTCTCTGTCGGCGCTCAGGAAGGTAGCTGGAGAACCATGATAGCAAACTACCATTAAATCCATGATGCTTAAGTTTGAACAAGAGCCACAGAATCAAACGCCTTCGAAAAGTCTAGATACAGCATATCAACTTGACCAGATGAGTCAAGGATCTTCCCGATACGGTGCAAGACGTCATCCATCAGTGTGGTACACGACCTAGACCTAGACCTGACCTAGACTTGATACCATCGCTGGTAAACATTTTCAAAAATATAATTTTCGACAAAACATTTGAAACTTTTATTAACCTACATTTTTAAAGAATGAAATTTAATGGTAATTCCAAAAATATCCATGTATTAATTGTTGTAAAATGATTCTTGAATTTAAACTTGCTTTAAACTTTTCACAAAATTCTGCTAACCTCGAGCAATTCTACTTCGAGGTATTAGCGAAAATGTTAGTTTTTGTGCTGATCAAAATATCATCTCTCCCAACGTTCAGGGCGTTATGTCTCAAATACGCATCCCTTAAATTCCCCAAATTTTGGTATTTTGTTAATCAGCCCCAAAAGACCCTGAAATATAAAGCTTATTAACGCATAAACGTCGAAAGTAGAGCCCGTTTTTCTGCCCTGTCATTTGGTATAGTTACTATTTAGTGCCTACGGTTTGGGTAAGAAGACTACATTCTATATTTAATTCTGTATTGTATGTGATTTTTTTATAAAGCAGTTGTGGACGCGCGTATTTTGCTACTGCTCCCCTTTCATACTGAAGGAAAGGAGAAGGGCTCAAAACAAAAACTAGCAAGATTTTATTTGGTGATTATTCAATCATAATGGCGGCAACCGTTTCAACAAATCTATATGAATGTTAATGTAAATCCTTCTGAAGAGAATGTTAATTATAATGGATTAACTCTGCATTAGTATAAAAGAAAGCAATTAGCTCCAGTATGTTAATTTTTAGACCTCGTTTTTGAGAGACAAGTTTAAATCTGCATTTTTACACAGCTGTATTAGTCCATTATTAATATTTATCAATTTTCAGCTGAGACAAATTTATAAGATTAAGCATTTTAACCCAGCGCACTCGAGTTGTTGCTAGACAACAAATTGTGTTGCGATAAAAAAAAAGTTCCCAAGAGACAATATTTTACAGTTCTTTTCATATTTAAATTTCAGTTGGTAATAAGTGCATCTATTGTGTGTTTTATAGTTGGTCCTTTGAAGTGATATTTTGAGTTATCATAGTGAAAAACAAGGAGATTTAGCACAACAAAAACCACGTAAAACAACAGCAAACAAACGAAGATCAGCAGTAGTTATTGCCTTGCAAACAAATCGGTGGTACGCCAGTCGATGCACGGATTTATTGTCGAACTGTAAAACACTCGACAGAAGTAACCACAAAACTGAGTACTAACTAAACCGACTGAAGTAACCAAACCGACTTAAAGCCGTACAAGTTTTAATCTTGAAAGTATAAAAGAGTTAGGAGAAAGGCTTCAAAGAGCTGAAGCACTTTCAAGGAGCGGAGACAACATCAAAGAACTAATCTAACAAAAGCAATAAGAACTCCGTTTGGGAACAAGAAATTTTCCGTGGCGGTCAGGAAGAATGTTTTTATGATCACTCCAGGAGATGCACGACAAGTTTTAAATGTCAGAACGATATTGCTTGATGACTTAAAGTGAAGCGTGCCTTAAAGAGCAAGTGATGGATCCCTAAGTCAACAATGTCCTAATTTCCTTATATGCAACTGTTCTCCGAATCATATTCAAGTTATTTTAACGTTTTTTCGTGTCAAATATAGCAAACATTCACTAAGGTATGCGGCTAATGGCAAAAGGATGTACATGTTGGTAATAAGATAAGTTTGGAGTATCGAGTTTCAAAGACATCACGCAATTTCATGACAAAACACTGAATTTAGGTCGACAAATGCGTTCTTTGTAAAAGCTGTTCATTATGAGCGTGTCGTCTCGGCAACCCTTGATTCGGATCAGCAAGAATGGAGAAATGAGGCTTAAAAATAAGGTAGGGGTAGCTATATTAAAGGAGAATGCGCACGAAGACAGGGCTCTCAATTCACAAATCGTGGCCCTCAAAAAACATCAAGAAAGGCAAGATAAATACATGACTTATAGACAACTAGACTTTGCTACAAAACAAATCATTGCTTCAGAAGAAAGACCGCATACAATTGCCACAACAATGGTAAAAAATGACAGCGCTTTACCTCCGATTCATTCGATAAGCTTGAATGAAAATATAAGGCGAAGAACGAGTGCTGATCAAGAAGTTGGTGATTTGAAGCCTCAGAGGAGTAAAGGAACTTGGGAAAAAGCGATGGCGTTGGTACGAGTTGCTGTACAAAACAAACAAAGGCACGAACTAGCTGAGCAAAGTGAGACTTTTATTACTCAACAGTCTCAGTTAGGGAGACGAGGAGAATGCAATGAAAGGATAAAAGTTCGACTGGGAAGTACGAGTCTTCCGCCATTGACAACATCATATCATGACACGACAATGAGGTATAGCAGACATGCGGGACGTCGTGGAATACAATCGACCAAGCAGCCATCTTTCCCTGAAATCCTAAAAATGTCGAGAGAAAAATCAAAAGCGGGACTTCAAGACCCAAGGTTTTTAAAACTAGAATCGTGTCTTGGGGGAGCACGACGGAAGAGTGTTCGCAGGCGCGATACATTAACAACAGACTTGTCGAAGAAAAATGAAAAGAAACTACAGAAAATGCAATAGAGAGAATAAGAAACGTAACAGCTCCTTACAGAAGAAGAAAGAAAGGAAGAAAATAAATTATTTAAATTTTGTGTAATATATCAAACACGTTAATGAGTTTGAGAAATCATATATGAATATCTCGTACGTGTGAAAGGCAAAAAGTGACATCTTTTGAACTAATAATGTTTGCACTAAAAGCTTGTTTACTCTTGCAATTTGCTTTCATAAATATCCAAATTACAAAGGCAATTTTGATTCAGGATGTAAAGAGCTTAGTCGTCTATGACTAAACGGTTGTGTCTGTGCCGAGTCAAAATTTTTAATAGATACTAAAAGCTCTATTGGAAGACTTCAAACAGATGAAGTGTCTAATGACTGGCAGGGCATCACCCTGGTGATGTTACATGCATTTTTGTGAAATAAAAAGACAATTTCGGTGTCCGGTATTTACTAGAATAAATGTCATATGAATGAAAAATATAATAGTATTTTAACTGTTATCGGTACATATTTATATTTAAGTTAGATACATTCTTATTGCGATATGTGATATCGTGCGTGGATTTGATTTTGGTCTAAAAAAGGATCGCATATAATGCGCGCGAAACCTACTCGGAGATAAACAATGGAATTCTTCAAATATTTTCAGTAGTGACCTCGGAAATTCAAAACGGATAACTGCCAAAGAAATATTTTTCTACGCACGTTCTGTTGATTCGTGTTATGATTAGGGGTGGATAGAACGATAGCGGCTAAAACTCCACACGAGTCGAACACGAGTGAACACGAGTGACCACGAGTGAACACGACCGAACACGAGTCGAACACAAGTGAACACGAGTGAACATCAGTCGAACACGAAGAACACGAGTCGAAAAAAGATTTTAAAAAATCAGAAAAAGTAAGCAAATATAAATATTAAAATTAACGAAGAAGGAACGAACAAAAAACAAAAAAAAAAATCAGGAAAAAAAAATCAGAAAAAGCAAGAAAATATAAATGAATTAACGAAGAATGAACGAACGAAGGGAATAAAGTAATGGACGAATAAATGAATGGGATGAATAAATAAGAAAATGAATGAATAATAGAAAGAACGAATGAATGAAAGTAAAAAGAAAGAAATATAGAATAGAATAATAACAGGTAAATAGATAAAATAATAAATAAGATAAACTTACAGAAACGATGCAAGAAAGAAACAAAGAAATTTATGAGTTAATGAATTTTAAGAGAACTTGGAAATAACTAATAACACGAACAATAAATAATGTAAAGTTTCTATAATGCAATACAGTATACCACTTAATTATGTCCGGTTTTATAAATATACATGTAAACTTGATAAACGTTAACTTGGATCATTACCTAAAAGGATTATCTTTGATTTCATGGACGCACTAAAATTGTCTTGAACAATAATATCAACAAATATTACTAGAGCTACCCTCCTGTTGTTGACTGTAAATCGATGCGATTGTAACTGATCAGGAATTAACTATTGGCGTAGATAAAAGTTTATATAATACTCATGCAACTCATTTATTCCCTTCGTTCGTTCTTCGTTAATTATTTATTTATATTTGCTTACTTTTTTTGATTTTCTTTTTATCTTTTTTCGACTCGTGTTCATCGTGTTCACTCGTGTTCACTCGTGTTCACTCGTGTTCACTCGTGTTCACTCGTGTTCACTCGTGTTCACTCGTGTTCACTCGTGTTCACTCGTGTTCACTCGTGTTCACTCGTGTTTAGTTCTAGGCGCAATCTAGATAGAACATGGTAGATAGATATCTATTGTTCGTAATTGCAATCTAATCTTCATTTGTTTACTTACTTGCACACGTCCAGTCAACGTGAGCGCGTGACCTAAAATGACCTACTGGTCAAAATTCCTTGAGTAGGGGACCAACGGAAAATTACTTTTTTTATCAAAAACATTTTCGCTTCAATTGCAAAGAAACTATTATTAACTCTCCTTAGAATATTAGAGAAGAGCATATCTTGAACCCAGGGTACTGTTTACGAGATAAAATGTAACTTTTCTGCCCCAACGATCAGACATTTACAGTTCAAAAGTATCATAGGACGGTTGGAGGGAGATCGTGTATTCAGGGACATTATAGAGACTTATCACTAAACTGAGTGAACTGGGTAAACTGAGTTTACTGAAATCATCGATCAACCAACACGTATAACTGATAGATCTCGAACTTTAGTACATATAATTTTAGCTTGAATTCTCCAAATCATATCAGAATGGCAGGAGTCGCTCACCTAGACATCAGTGATCATAGCTTAGTGTATGCAATAAGGAAGTTTGCTAGCCTCCTCCCCCCAGGCATATCTGTGGCTTTCTCTAGTTTCTCTAACTATCAATGAGCCGGGGTCTAGGAACGAAGCCCGCTCGCTAGAGAGATATATAGTATGTGAGAGTTTATAGAGTTGCCTGCGGAGGAGGCTAGAAGTTTGCTATTCTCACGAAACTTAATCATCGACACCTTTACTAGAAGAAATTTTAAGAAGTTTGAAGAAAAATCTTCATTGAGGAACTAAGTGAAATGCCTTGGCGCAATATTAACACTCATTATAGTAATGATCTTAATATAATGTGGGAAGAATGGAAAAATATGTTTATGATAGTGTTAAACAAACATGCTCCAAAGAAAATCAGAAGAGTCAGGCATAAGATTAGCCGCTTGGATGACATCGATCCGAAGTGCGAAATTTAATCTACAGTAAAATTGAAGCTAAGAAACAAGCCATCAAATCTGGCTCACAATCCGACTGGCAAAACTATAAAACATTAAGGAACAGGATAAAACAATAAGATCAAACATATTAAGACTTTATACTCAGGGTTGAAAGTAGGCTAAAATTTCATCACATTAACAACAAAATTACCTTAGAGTTACAAGAAAAACTAAATATTGCTATAAAGGCATCAGGACTAGATGGTATTTCACCAAAAATTTTAAAGAAATTGCTGGTCCAATTATTTAAGAGGCACTTACCAATATTTTCAACATGTCAATCGATACAGGTATATTCCCCGATGACTGCGAAAGTAGCCAAGATTAAAGTGCCTATCACCCTTCTGACAATATTCTCAGTATTGATTCTACATGGGGAGTAAGATGTTGAATAACCCGAAAAAATTACATAGTTTGAGTGCGGCTTCTTGAAGTTATGAAGGTTTTTCCATGCCATATGCTAATGCTGGGACGTATGAGGAGGCATTAATGGTTATTTGTTGTTCCTCGTAATTCGAAACACCGGCTTCTATGGGAAAACTAACTTGCAATCATTTCTATAAGAGCAATGGGGAAAACAATGACGTATTTCAAATTTAATTTATCTGTACCAGTAGTGTTTTGTATATTAAATGATTACTCCTCATACGTCACAGCATTAGCATATCACGTGACTTACGAACAAAACATTTTCGCCGATTTTTGCGAACACTCATTACTATGAATGCTATGGTAACGAAACTTGGTACGATGCCGTAAGACTTGTGTTGTCATCAGTCATCTGACTACGTGACATGGCGTGACGTCACATACTACGTGACTTACAAACAAAACATTGCCGATTTTTGCCAATAGTCATTACAATAAATGCTATGGTAACGAAACTTGTTATATTGGCTAGCCTTGTGTTGTGAGTGATCTGACCACGTGATATGACTTGACGTCACATATCACGTGGGTTAACAACCAACCATTAATGCCGATTTTTGCCAATAGTTTTGACTGACAAACAATTGCATGTTATCATTTCATCAAATGAAATCGATACTTATTTTAACGAAATTCGCTTTCAAATACCTCTGGTGGTTTCATCCTACCTACATCTGGTGGACCCGCATCTCCTGGCCCCATGCACGCGCATCTGCTGGTCCCTTGGCCATAACGCCTTAACGAGGCATGTTAGCATGTTTGACTTTCCTTGTGAAGTGCTAAAAGTACCTGATAAATGAGGTGTGATAAATCCTTCAGCTGAAGTTTTCTTTGCTTTCTGATTCCTAGATAAAAAGCCCCATGCTTTTTTGTCATGCTTAACCTTTTTTGCTGCTTTTTAAGTTGATTTAGATGATTTTTTCCAGCTTTTCCAAACAATTTTGAGACTAAATCCGCCTTCTTGAATTTTGTAGTTTGCGTTGCCATGGTAATTTCGAAACCTCACTCCCGAAAGCTTGAAATCTCACTGTTACGCTGAAATCCTCCTCTTAGCCAATCAAATTGCAGGATTTTCTTAGATCATAACATTAAAACACGAATTTTCAAAGGAAAAATACAATGGAATTTACAAGATAAGCATGAATGTGAATTGTTGTCCTGGGATGGGCTTTCACAGTAAAAACCGGGGTTGGAATTCAGATGCAACAGTCATAGATCATGGTATATTGTATTTTACATGGTATGGGTTAATGTATTCCCATGTAAAAACATGAAAACCAGTCCTGGGAATACAAACCCATACCAGCATCTGGTTTTGCAAATTATGTAATCGTAATTGACCTAATTCACTTTGACGTCACTGCTTGTTTATGTGGGGGTTTACAATCGCCAAATCCAATAGAAAATTCAACTAAATTTGCTCCTAGCAAAACAGTTTAATCTAAAATGGCCTGGTTTTCAGATATAATGTGTGTTAATATGTGCTAAAAAATATTCTGAGCGTTTCACTTCTCTTCGTGGAATGATACGGGATTTAGAACAATTTTCGGTTAGTTTGCGTTGATTTGACCCCGTCCGACGACCATGATCCTTTGCGTTTAAATAATAGATTGTTGAATATTGTTTTGATGTGACGTCATAGCGAAGTAGGGCAATTGTAGATCATGTATGTGCTCTCTGTCCGTTTATCCACCCATGTTACTCTAATTCGCTGTATAATTGGGAAGTGAAAGTGTCTCTGAGGGGGAGCACAAAAGGGGGGGGGGGGGGGGGGGGGGGGGAGGGGGGGCGGGGAATTCCAATGAATTGTATAATTTTGATACTGTAAAGTATCATACCAAACCTAGATTCTCAGATTTTCATAATTGCGATGTCGGTTTGTTAAGTATTAAATAATCCATTAAATTATATACACAAGTTTAATTTTCCAAATAAGTGATTTATTAACTAGAAAATTTAATGTCATGTTTGATAAATATTGTAGAATAATAATAATTGACTGTAACAATGTCATAAAAATATTAAATATGACTTATTGTAGAGAAGTTACAACTGTCATTGAACAGTAACTGTACAAGCAACTACTAAATTTGATATTCCCTATTTGTACTTTCTAATTCAACCTTTTATTTGAATTTAAAGACCCATTGCCACTTACCGTGATGCACGCGGTCACAGATGAATTTCGTGGTCCATGAAATTCAAAGATTCAAATATTGAATAACAACGTCATATCAAATCCTTTTCCTACATAGCACTAAGGCACAATAATGATTCTTTTACATTCTTTTAAGAGTTTATTCAAAAGGTTAGAATTGTTTTTTCAGTGGTGACATGATTCAAAATGTAAACAAATTGTGATGCATCACAGTACGTGGCAATGGGTCTTTAAAAGTGAATAACATATTTGAATAAAGAAACACAATGTCTATGAACTGCAACATTAACATGGACCATTAAAAGATGAGATACAAAGATACAAACAATATTATTTCTTCCTTCTTTTCGTTTGACTCTTGAATTTATCTTTTGAGGCGTTCACTGAAAACAAAGTTATTTATATCACAGTTTATTTGTATTTTTGTGGAGCTGAGCAAGTATAATTATTATTAACACTCATAATAATTCGAAAAATTAAAATTACCAAACTTACAGTGTAACGTGAAATAATTATTTTTTCCTTTGCCTTTTTGATGGTGATGCTGTAGACACTGGTTGACCATTCTTCCTAATTTCATATTCTTCATTGTGCTTGGCGCTGAAACAAAGACAACAGGCGTGAAATATCAGTGGTAAATTTTTTCAGAAAAAGCGCATCCTGTGGGTGTGATATGGATAATTTCTGGAACTACACATCATAATATACTAATATATAGAGGATATTACATGGGCGCGCGGAGATACGAAATTTATCTTCGAGTGTTGAAAAGATCTCTCATAAACCATAGCACTGTATTTTTTTTTTTTTCAAAACAATTGAATTTTATTGTAGAAAACATCCCAAATACAAAGTGCAACTCAACATAAAAGCGAGAATTTATAAATACAGTCTTTAATAAACAAACCCAAATCAAGTTCAACTCTAGACTGTCATCCTCGCTGGGTTGTTGGTTCATATTCCTCAACGTTTTTCTTTCTGACTGATAGCAAAAATCTGGACAAATACGAGTCGAGTTCTTGAGGAAAAATCTCTTCAAACAGTCGAGTCTCCTTCTCAGTTGTGAGAAATAACTGAATGAGCGACAAGTCGTTCTTTGTCTTTTTTTTAGTGTTTGCATTTTCCTCCTCCTCGATAAAATCTATGACGTCTTGTAAATCAAATGTGACAAACCTTTCAGCCATGTTTTTGAACTTAATTTTCTATAATTTTAACAAAATTATCGATCGAGTGAGCAATCTTTGCAACCACATACGACACAAAGCTGCCGACCCTCGTGATTTTCCCGCGCCTATGAGAGCAATGACGTCACCGAATACTAAAAACTGATTGGTTATAATTTTACATGTGAAAATTATGGTATTTTTACATGTGTTGAAATATGAAATTTCTCAGTTGTAGAAATCTTTGTAAACAACTATAGTTTATATAATAAACTGCAATATACTGGTTAAAAATATTCAGTTAGGAATGGCCATTATTATTAATAATTTTAAACCGCCATTGGAAATTGAATAGTAGAAATGATTAATTCTTTACGAGGGAGATATATTAAAGATAAAGTTGAGACTTACAATATTGCACCATCCTGTTTGAAAGAATTTCTGTATGATGGCAAACTTATGCCCAATGGAACCAATTTCTCTCAAAATTGCAGGCACAGTTCAACATTTTCAATGCTTGGGGGCTCAGATTTCATGAAGAAGTATATTTATGAAAAGAACAAAGTAAATAAACTTAACTGTAGAACTATAGACATTTTTATAATTATTGAAGATTCACATTTTCTTTTCAAATACATTAGTTTAATAATCACAATTTGTGAATATTTATTAACTAAATATAAGTATATTTAGTTATTTATATTAAATTTATAATTATACAACTTTTCATTAATCCCATATAGGTAACTGTCCAATTATTTTCTTAATTGGACAGGTCTTGTTGATATGGGATTAATTAGGCAGCTATACAATTAATAGGAAATGGGATTTCATGCTCCCCAATCATGAAATAATTAGACTCGAAAAATTCCTCTGACTGCCAAATTGGACTCGGCCTATGGCCTCATCCAATTTTGTCAGTCCTCGAAATTTTCCTCTTCCATTTATTTCTTAATTGGACAGCATGGAGTCCTATTACATATACTAATTATATAATTTAGTAAATGGAAGTATCACGTTGTTTCCAATTTTCATCCACGTGCCCCTTTAAATACACCATGTAACCAAGCTTACTTTGATCATTGTATGGACATGCATTTGATTTATTAGGGGGGAGGGGGAGGGGAGGAAGGGTTATTCAAAATATGGTACCAAAACAATATCAAAATAAAATGCTTACAATTGTATTGATTCCAGAAGCAACAAATGACTCAAGTGTTTCATAAACCAAGTTCGCCAATGGATTGGGAAACCTGTCGTAGCAAAGCTTTGCTGTTCTGTCCATTTATCTGTTTGCGGAACAGAAAAGAGTGAAAAGAGCGAAAGACACAATTTTGGACTCAGTGAGGAGAATTCACTAAAGAGCCTTCATCGGGTCTAGTGGCATATTTAGTATCTCTTCTTCCCTTCTCGTATTCTGATCTACAAGGTTCTTGTCATTTAGGATACCTTTTAAATTAATAAGGATAACATATGTAAGAGTTGAATCCGGAGAACCCTAGTCTCCCCCACAGCCGCTTTCAGTGTCGTCACGCAACGCTTTAAGCGTTGCGTGACGACACTGAAAGCGGCTGTGGGGGAGACTAGGAGAACCCAGGCTTTTAGCCGTATGCATCCCGAAGGCCTCACAAGGTTTTCACACACAAATGGGTCCCAATGGGTGTCATCAAAGTAGATTACTGTACTTGAACAATGGGTTTTTAATTTCCTTGTTATGTAGAGCTAATATTATGTACTGAAACAGTCAAAACTATCTTTCATGTCAAATATTTCAAAAGCTAGTGCATAGTATAATGGATGGAGATAGGGAATAGCCAGGGATCCAGGGATCGAATCTCAGTGAATGCATTTTTTCTTAAATATTTTTTTTTCCTTCGAAAATAGCTATAGTTGGAGTGAAAAATCTAATAGAACACCTAAGGGAGGAGGGTGGGGATGACATAGGAACTCATTAGGTATTCAAGGTTTGTACAAGAAAAGTTAAGTGTGGTAAATGTGCTATAAAACCCTTGAATACAAAATAAGCTGGGTAATATGGGATATACAGTCCTATGAGAAACAAATAAAACCGAGTCAATCATGTTATAATCATAAAAATATATTTCATGTACAAGAATCATATAAAATATCGTTTCCACACTTGCTTGGGGTTTATGCAAAAGCTTTATAAGGAAAGCAACATATAATAGGAAATTAGCTATGCATTAGAAAATATTTTTCTATTTAAATATATTTAAATATACTTTATCAAATTATCGGACTAAAGTCGCACTGAACCTATTTAACATAGGTTCGGTGGAAGGCCAACTAAAGGGCCTACGTGGCGGCAAACGTCGAACCAATGTCGATCTTAATTCACTCCCCGATTGTTATTATAATTTTAATTGGACATGAAAATGCACGGGGGAACGCACGGATATTTGTTTTTCTTTTCCTGCTAATTGCATATCCTTATGCATCCTTATGTATATAGCGCTCGACCACAATTAAATCAGGCATTTATTTATATGGAATGCAGTACTACAAAACAGAAAACAGAGAATGGCATTGCACTAGTACTCTGCACTTTTTGCCTGTTTTTCTTTTTCCTTTTTTTTTCTTTTTCTTTTTTTTTTTCTTTTTCTTTTTTTTTCTTTTTTTTTTTTTTTCTTCTTTTTTCTATCTTTCTTTTTTTGTTTTGTTTTGTCTCTCTCGCAGCATTCACAATACGCAACGCTTTTGCCCGCCGTCCAGCCTGGCTCATTATCATTGCTCTCGAATACAGCACATTTATTGTAGGTCGGCATCTCACAAACCAGGCAAACATTTTTCGTTTGGTCAAAACAAAAACTACAAGACTCAAGAGTCTCGTCTCGTGGCAAGGATTTTCTAAACGCGGACATGTTCAGTTTGAGTAGTTTTGAATTTATTTTCGCATCCAGGGCTCCTCGGTCTCGTTCATCACTCATCTTTGTATAGCGCATGCTCGCCAGGGGGGGAGGGGGGGGGTGGGGAATGAGTGTTTGGGAGGTGGGGGAGTGGTTGTTTTCACGGCTTTGGTGTAAGTCATGCGACTTGCATGATTGATTTACTATTTGCATAATTTATGAATTTAGTTCGGCACGTGTTTAAAACGGCGTTTGCCGCAAAGTCGCTCCAGAGTCGTAATGTCCGACTTGGCTTGTCGAACTTATGCTGGACTCGAACCTATTCAATGGGGTCGTTCTCAATTGCTGCAAACTTCGTACTAGGCTTGAGCCTATTTCAAATGTAATAGGTTCGACTAAATTAAGCTCATGGTTAGTTCGACGTTTGCCCTGGGCCTTAATCACAAAAAATGCAAAGTTATTGACTCACATTGTTGCTTGATTCTGCAATGGATTTAGCAATTCTTAGAGCCATGACTCCCACAACACTGTCAATTCGTCTTTCACGAAATTGAAGTTCTTTTAAAACTGGCTCATCTTCATCATCATCTTCATCGTTATCATCATTATCATCTGGTTGAGAAAGGTGGGATTCACCAAGTTCACTAACTCCATCAAATTCATCTTTGTGGGTGTTATGGGCGCGATCAGTCATTGGTATTTCAGGAGTAGCTTCCTCTTCATTATTGTCATCATTCCTCGTGTCCATATTGGTGGTTAGCTTCATTTTCAATATTACCAGTAGAGTTTGCTTCATTCGTCATTTCCAAGAAGGAGTTGGATTGGAGCAGCAAGTCTGAGTACTTGTGCCTTGCCCCTTGAATGCAAACCTAAGCTCTAGAGAAATATTGTTTATAGTATATCATGAAAATATAAATTATATCATGAAAATATAAATTATATCATGAAAAAAAATAAAAAAATAAAAAAATGAATTTGTATACAATGCTTTCAATTACAGGATGCATAAAACTGCTAAAAATATTAACCTGAGGGTGAATTATTTATTCTGAAAAAAAAGCGTCCTTTTTTTCATGAGGGTAGCACTTAATAGCCAGTGGCTAACAAACCTGTGGCCCTCATTCCATGATCGAATTGGAATTTAGGAGTTGATTTTTGCGAAGGGAGGAAAACCGGAGAACCCGGAAAACCCTCGAAGCACAGGAGAGAACCAACAAACAACTCTACTCATATACCACACCGAACCCGGCGGGACTCGAACTCTGGTAATCTCATCATGCAATTCAAGTTGTCAAAATACTGTTGGGCATCAGGTGATATCAAATTCACGTCTTTTGACCTATGGATTTACATAAAACCATTAACTGGTTGAATCAAAGGCAAATCAGGAATCATTTTATGTATGTGGGTAGACCATCCATGCATGCAGCAGACTAATGCACTCTCAGCTGCAATAATAAGTATAGCCATGAACTTGATCAGCTTTAGAAGAAATAGTTTGCAACAATTCTTGATTCAAATTAAGGCATATTCAAACTTGACATAAAATGGGATTCCTTTTTTCAGGGTTTGTGCTAGGTTCCCAAGAAATTATTCAAGGAGTTTTCAAGGAGTATTCAAGGACATTTCTACTTTTTTTCTATTTTCAAGGAGTTTTAAGTGCCCTTGAAAATGCATTTTAACTTCCAGCATTTTTCAAGGAGTTCAAGGACCTGCATGAACCCTGTTTCTTCTTTGAATAAGGGAAATAGGCATATTGCAGTGTTTGAGTATATATTAAAGTATTCAATAAAGGTTTGGTTATGTACTAACATATATAGGGTGTATTGACCAGTTTGATCTACCAAAATCCTTTCAACACTTCCTTTTTTGAAAATTTATTACCACTTTTTGTGGAAATGTGTAGGGGAGGGGAGCGTGGTTTGTCACCACAGGAAGCCCGCGAACGACAACAATTGTTTGATATCAGTCCCTTTTGTTAGGAGAGAGTTCAAATTTTAATAAAAAAGAAAAATGTAAAACGTATTAATTTTGATAATGTATATTTTACAGGTAGTAGCATTAAAATGAGACCACATCATCCAAATATAAATGTTTTCAAGTCTTACCTTAACTGTTTTAACTTTGTTTTCCGCAGACAAAGTATACATTGATTCGCCCAGCTCATACAGGTTTGTTAAGAAGTCAATTACAAAAGTAAAATGTCAATGTTAAGAAATGATGGATATCAAATTCCAGGAAAATTGAAGAAACCTGAAGAAGCCTTGCGTCCCAAATTGAAAGGTTTCTTAATTGAATTTATACTATACCTGCTTTTATCTGTACAATACTGATTATCAGTTTATTCTGAGTTATTGTTGCGCGTACAGATCATCAAGAGTTTTGGTCTTACAGAAAATGTATTGACTTACGAAAAAATGTTTAAAATTTACCTTAAACATCTTCAAGTTTCTATCTTTTTCTGTTTTTTACTTCTTCATTTTATCTTTGCATACCAAACAAGGTATTTCCAACATTGTCTGATCAGCCTTCAGCAAAATAAGTGGGTTTTTACCCTCTGGTTACCCCCCAAAGATGCAAACATGATTATGGGGATGTGAAAGTCGAGAATTAGCAATATATCATAAAAACTTTTTTTTCTTTTAGAAAAACCTGCCTATTTGATAGTGGTAGCATTTTAATGAAGATTTTCTCATAAAACATGAAACGTCATTAAATGCAAGGGGAGTAGAAGCTGAAAATTGTTCTTGGGCACACTCGCCATTTTTGTTTCTAGTTTCCATAGCGGCAATCCAAAAAGGAAAAGAAACAGTGAAGTGTAAAGTCCCATTAAGATTTTATAGGGAGGCCAGTGCCCCCTCGGCCTCCTGGTTCCACCTCCCCTGAAATATAGATAGTGAATACATACCCAATAGTTTGCGAATGGCCTATCACAGGTATCCCAGTAAAGCGTCTTTGAATATCACTACTAGGGGCAGATTTTCAGAAGCAAATGTTGAACTACATCCATTTATGGCTATTAACATTGACAGTCTTTATTCAATAAGTAAACAAGATATCGAAGGTTACAAGAAAAAAAAAAAAAAAAGATTTAATTTAAGGACAAAGTATAAAAATCAAACAATCTAGAAATTTAGAATATTTCTAGGAGGGGCGGATCTAAGGGGTGTCCTGTGGTGTACCGCACACGTATCTCATGACGCCGTAATTACTATTACGATCTTCTGAAGTGATGCATACTTATCTATATACGCATTTTTTTTTCATTTGGGACACCCCTAATCAACTCCTAGATCCAGCCCCTAACTAGCTATGTGCAGCACTTATGATGCATTTAGCATCAATTATTTTTGGTTGTCGAAGTATTTTGCTTTTTGTAGTTCGCAATGTTCTACTCCTCCAGTGATATATTTACTGTTTTGCACAATTGATAGCCATAACATACCTTTCTCACCCACGCAACCAAACTAACAGTGGTTTGAAGTCAAGACCGAACTTGATTATTTAATTCATAAAGTCACGATCAAACCTCGCGGACTTTCAGAAATCATTGTTTCCTATTCAGTCAATAAAATTTGCCATTACATGTTTGGTTTTGCCTTAAAGGATATATAGCATGCATTTTATATTACAATATTATATAATATTGGGCTAGAAATAAGAGCTAAATTGTATATACGATTGATTGCAAAAAGGTTGTAGTATACATTTATAAATATATCCAATGAGATGCAAGATATCAAATGAGATGCAGAATGTAAAAAAAGTAACTTATTTGGTGTTATTTATCTTCTATTATGTATCAGAGACATAAGTATTTCACAAAGTCAAGTTAAAAGAGTTTTTTCCACGAAATGTCGTGGCTAAGCAGTCGTATTTTAGGATGTTTTACATTCTGCATCTCATTTGATATCTTGCATCTCATTAGGTAAATGTATAAATGTATACTACAACCTTTCTGCGATGAAGTGTATATATATATATATATATATATACATTATTGCAAATAGAGTGACTTTCCTCAGACCGTTAAACAATGTTAAGTATAGTCAGTGTATACTGATACTTAGTCAAATAGACACCAACGAAAATGTTCAACCTCTACTTGTCTACTCACTATTTCTTTTATGATAAAATTATTTAGTAGCTTGGACTAAGCTAAGCTAGGACAGTAGTATAGAAATGATTTATCACTGGTCTCTAGCCGAAAGGAACTCAGGAAAAAAGAGTCCCTTAATTGTAGGGATTATGAACAATTCCATGAATGAGGAAAATCACTTTCTGCATGACTGTACACAAGGTTCAGCCGATACGATTATTTCAAGAATTTTGTAATTTTATCACTAAACACCTTTCTCTATTAATAAGCAGTTTGATAATAAAAGCATAAGCCCTCGAATTTTCAAAACATCACTCGTAGCTATACTATCTATTTTAAATTGTACTCAAGATCATACAAGTTCAGTCCTTATGTACATTATATTAACCATTTGACTCCTACGACGGCCGAAACCACTCGTAAAGACGCAGCTTTTTTGAAAAATTCCACCTTCAAAAATTTTTTGAGCTAGTTGCCTTTTGTTAGAATTTTTTGTAAATTGTTGAAGGTGGAATTTTTCAAAAACGGTCAGCACATTAAAAAAATCCAAGCTTCTGATTAATACTTCTGTTTGCACTGAAGCTTTGGGGCAAAAGTTGTATCCGTCAAATACTTTTCTTTGAAGTGTTTTACTTGTTGAAAACAAATATTATACTAGTGACTTATTTTTTGTTGTTGTCCTTGTTATTTTTTAAATAACAAAGAAATAAAAATAACCAAATACATACACTTATATAAAAAGAACTGAAATGCGGACAAGGACTCTCAAAACGTTCATGATTAAAAGCAGAAAAATGGAAACGTTTCAAGTCTGATAAAAGGAAGAAAAAAAGACAGTGATCAATCGTTGCGTAAAAAACTTTCTCTCTCAGCTTTGAATATTTCGAAGCTGGCAGGAATCTATTCGAAAATAACAAGGAAGCGAGGCTTACGATTCTGCTTGCGTTGTACCTTTAAGATTACGATTGCGACTATACGATTACGTTGCTGACGAAGCTAGTATCCAATAGGCCCTTTGCAGTTAACGGTCACGTGGCTGTACTGGTGAGCTAATTTATTATTATTTATTTTAAATTGGTGATTCTTTTTTAGCTACTTTGTAAAGAACTGAATGAAACGATGTGTAACCAGTGTGTCACCAGATTCAGTGTTATTACGATCTTTTGAAACGGGTTGTAGAAATTTCGTTTGCTCACCAGTAAACTTCACCAAGAGAATATTCTCTTGAATTCACCCATGGAAATTAAGATGTTCATTCATTTGCTCTCAGTGAATTAATCAGTACGTGATTACTGAGCTGCAAAGGGTTTATTAGTAAACTTTGGTTTTTTCCACAAGTAGCCCAAGCTAGGTTCCTGTGGTGTCATATTAATGCTATTAATGCTAATAGTGATGCTTAAAAACCTCGTCAAAATGTAAAGGAGAAAAAAGTTAAGAAAGAAAATTGAGTATATCCGAAACCTAAGTAAACAAAGCAAAAGAGGTACTACGTTTCAAAGGGCAGCTAAAAATTCTTCAATTTATTTTACATTTGGATGATTTTATTAAGGTTTTTTAAGTATCGCCATACAATTCCTTTTAACATGATTGGACTACCTGTGGTCTTTCTTGGCCGGTTTCTTCTCTTTGACGTTTTTTCTTTTCTTTCATGAGCCGTATTAGCTTTCTTATGTCTTCTCTGTGTGCTCTTCTCAAATATTCTGTATTTGCTTTCATATTCCTGACAAATTCATCGACGGTTTTCCTCACTTCCGCTATTTCATTTTTGTACATTGCATCGTACGGGTGTATTTCTGCAAAATTATAGATGGAGCTTTGTCAGTGGAAGATCTTGTTTACAACATTTCTTTTCATTCCCAATGGACCCCACACTTATCAAAAGTATCGTGGATGTGAGGCTAACATGGAAACAATAAAGGTGTTGACACACGGTGCAACATTGCACGCAACAGGACTGTTGCAGCGTGTCTACCACAAAATTGACTTGTTGCATGCAACGTTGAATGCAACAAATCTGAAGTTGAATCGCGCTCTACTCTTGCAACATTGCGCGCAACAAATTTCATTATGTGAACATGGCTGCAACATTACCTGCAACATTTTGAAATTTCCAGCCAATCAGCTTGCACCAAATTTATAACTGCTGACCAAATATCTTAACGTAGCAGGCTGACACAAGAGATGTTGCGTGATTTTGTTGCAATGTGTCACCCTGATTCAAATTTGTTGCTTGCAATGTTGCGTGCAATGTTGCACCGTGTCTCAGCACCTTAAAGAAATCACACTTTGTCTTGATGTGATTTGTTGCATTTCTTTTGTATTTTCATGTTAGCCCCTCATTCAAGACAATTTTATAAAAGAAGAAAGAGAAGGGTGAGTGTGTGTGTGTGTGGGGGGGGGGGTTGCTCCACCCCGTTTTGGATAGAGATGTGCCGCCAGAGGTAAAAAACCCTGACCCTATTTAATGGCACTTCAGAATGAAAAATCCAAACCCTATTCAAGACATTATTCAAGACCCTATTCAAGACATACAAGAAATTTCACTCAGTGTTATATAGGAGTTTGATAGCAAAACCGTCAAGGATCTGATAAACTTTGTCAGAACCGAATGTTTTTTTTAATGAAATGGTACTCTATCTAAGACACGCAAAAACATGAAACTTACGATATTGTGTCAAAATTATAATCCTGTTTAAAACAATTTCCGGTAAAATGTATACCCTCTGTAAGAAAGCAAGGCCGAAAACCATACCCTATCCAGCGGCACATACCCCTATAGAAAACATATGCAACGGGCATGAAACAAAAGCCACAGGTTCGTAAGTAGCGATTGATGAACGACGACCAGCCCCCATTCCCACTTATTCCCAAATAGAACAGTTGCTTTTACTATACAGTGTTTCGTACTTACTGTTCTTTGCCTTTCTCTTACAAATACATTGCCATGTGAGTCCAACAACCACGGCAAAGCAAAGTAAGGATCCCACAATCAAAATGGTGTTATTATAAGGAATAGAATTTGAGTCAAATAAACCCGAAGTCTTCCTGACAGCTGAGCTTTCTGTTGGCGTCTGAAATCGAAGATCAAACAATGCGTATTTCAGTGCACAAAGGTAGTCAATAGAAAAAAACATTACGTATAGTTTAATAAATAAACAGAAGTGTTTTAGAACTGATAAAACCTGATCTGCAAGTTTATTGAACTGCTTCAAAAAAGCATGAATAATCAATGAGCATCTAGGGTCCTTATTCGTGACATGCTCTTGCACTCTTTTGGTCCATGAATAAAGATTTCAAAATCTTTATAAAAAGATATTCATGTTGAGCTATTATGAAGTATAACGATCCATGCATGTGATGTATTTGAAGGACCTTATAGGTCTAAATGCTCATTAATTATTCATGCTTTTTTGAACCTTTATTAAAACGTATTTTTAAAATTGAAAATTACCCATGATGCACCCAATGTATCGAAATTTATTTTATTTATATATGTATGCATATGTATATATATACTTGTATTTATCTTGTCTCGTGGAGATATAAAAAAGAAATAATCAAGTAATACTTATATGGTGCAAACTCACATGTGAATATGAACAAATGCACCTTAAATATAACAATATATATTCATAAATTCTATAAGTCTAAATCTAAATCTAAAATCATAATAGGATGTTTTCAGCATTGATTCTACATGAAAATAAAAGCTAAATAGTAAAATATTTTTATATGATTTGAGTGATGCATCTTGGAGATATCAAGGTTTATACTTCCATTATGCTAATGAGTGTGATGTCATAGGTGGCATTATTAAATAATTATATGAAAATTTACTGGGGTAGTAAAATATCCAGTATAAAACATAATTATCTTACTCGGGGTTTATAGAAAGGTTATTGCAAATTTGTTTCCTCATTGTAATCAGTGTTTCTATCTAAAAATGATGACAAATAAACCCAAATGCCTACTAGGACATCACACTCATTAGCATACTGGAAGTATAAACCTTGATATCTCCAAGATGCATCACTCAAATCATGTAAAGATATTTTACTATTTAGCTTTTAACTTCATGTAGAATCAATACTGAAAACATTGAGTTAGGGGTCATAGGCACTTTAATTATGGGGCCGGCTCAATTGCTGAGCCGGCGATTGAACAAAGGGTGCTGTTGGGAGCTACCCATTGGATACATTTATTGGATAACAGTGTGAACTCATGATCCACTGGGCCGGATAAGAATTTTTCCATTGGATAGCTCTCTCCACGCTTTGTACAACCAGACCCTAAGTTTAATGAAAAGACAAACAAAGGTAATGCACAACAAGACGAACATTTTGCTTTCAAACCTTCAATTTTTCAGTCAGCCTGTCAATCAGGTTTGATATTTCCCCCTCGTGAAGCTTCAAAAACGCTCGACAATCCTTCTCGATTGAAGCGGCTATAGCAGACAGTGCTATGCCATATCCAAAGGACAAATCTATCAATTTGGTGAATTCAATACCAACATCAGTAAAACGTTTGCTTTTGTTTGCTACAACATAGGTATCTATAATAGCCCCTTCAACCTCACGTGTAACGAGAGCCTTGCGGATGTCCTCCACTGAATGATACTGTCGAACTTAATAAAATGGCTGTAGTTAGTGTCTTTTATGATCATTACGGTTTAATTGATCACTCATGAAAAATGAAGTTATAAAAAGAAAACGAGAATTCTAGTCCAGCTACAGTACCCCTCTTGCTATGATCATGACTAGAGCAAATTAGGCAAATGGATGGATGGACGGATCTTAACTCACCCTGATTTACTTTGCCATTCCTCCGTATGCCAATACGATGTTCCGATGAATTTTGTATTGCTGCAATCTATGAAGAAACAATGCAAATTTTACCTCGTCATTCACTATTGGAGCCATGTTTGTTTTACTGTTTAATTTTTCATTTCTTTCAAGTTTTTTTTTTTTTTTTTGATATAATTTAAATTTTATTGTTTTTATTGTTGCACTAATAAAAGAAATACTAACCTGAGTTCCATAGATCATTTCTTTTTTATCCATGGTGACAACTGTTAAGGTGGTAGTTACAGCACCAACATACAGTGAAATTATAATCAAACCACTTAGCATCCAGAAAATGGAAAAAATCCTAGATGCAACACTCTTTGGAGTTCTGTCACCATAGCTGTTATTATGAAATAAAAAAGAAATAAGTAAAAAGGATTCTGGGTCTTTCTAGGTGTAGCAAGCTTTATTTAGTGTATTCTGGGTTATTTTTTTTGTTTTGCACAGAAAGGTAGGAGCATAATTTTTACTGGGGGGGGGGGGGGGGGCTAAAGTAAAGATATAGCATGGGTGGCGTTCGTGGCTAACGCGTCATCTTTTACCGCTGTGAATCCAATGGGTCACTGGTTTGAGCCCTGCGGTCGCCATATGTGAATAAGCCTGAAGCGAGATGACGTTTTACCCCTGTCTCTAGACCATAATCCTTTTTGCACTGCTTTTGTTCTTTAATTATGACTATTGTTCCTGTATTCTCTAAGGAATCAAAAATTTTAATATGAAAGAATTTAAAAAACTATTATGACATAGAGTCAGGGGTAAAACGTCATCTTGCTTCAGGCTTATTGAGTTTGTTTGATGTGTTGTTCTCTCCTATGCTATGAGGGTTTTCTCTGGTTTCTCCAGTTTTTTCCCCCCGTAAAAATCAACATGTGAGTTGAGAGTTGTGTGTATAGAATATTCTAAAATGTAGTAAGGAGTGTGTATGGAGGATACACGGCCCCACAAGCTCTTAGCTTCCCTACTGTGTATAAATAAAAAAGATTTATTTTGTATTCTTATGAAGCTGTATTGAATAAAAGAAGTTTTGTATAGCCCCCCTGGCTCCTAGATCCCTGTCCCAGGATATCGTTTAGCTCCAAATTCATTATCCTTTGCTATTGCTTTATTGTCTTTCATGCTTCAGGTGCCTTGCAACAACAAGAAAGAGCCAGGATTCTGGAAAGAGCAATATGAGGATTCTGAAGTAATTATCACTTACCCAACAGTTGTCATAGAAATAAATGACCACCACATTCCTTCTAAAACTCCTTTAATGAAAGATCGTGGAAAACCACTTCCCTCAGTTTTAGCATCCTAAAAATGCAATAGATAGGTGTAGATAAATTGTTTATAATTATAAAATGCATCTTAAGCCATAAGCTAATTACATTTATTGCAGTACATAAATTAAAAATCACTGAATATATATTCCCAAAACAAAAGAAATATTATTTTTTATTGTTAATTAAAATATATATCCAAACAGAATTATAGTAATTTTTTAAATGTAATTTTAATTTATAATTTTTTAAATCATTATTTAGTATTTAAAAAAGATTTTTTCCTGATTACCCCCAAAAAAAACTTGTCATTCTTTTTTATTGTGTTAAAAAAACATTTATAACATTTATGAGAGAGGTAAATGGTAAAAAAGGCACAAGTTGCCAAAACTTTATTCCCTCCCTCCACGAGTTGCAAAACCTCTTTTAGGCTTCTGTCCACCATGGAGTAAATAATTAATCCAATCATATTTTTATATTTTAAATTATATATAAAATGGAAGTCATTAAAAAGGAGCATATAAGTGTGAGAACGACTTACCAATAACCACACAACAAACCCAGACAAAAATATTAAAGTGAAGGAAAACAGTAATAAAGGAAATGTGGTTGTAAAGGATTTGATTATAATCCGTGCTGCTGAGTCAGCTGGTTGTGGTAGTGTGAGGAAAACAATTCCTGGAGATTCTACCACAGACACAAACGGCTGGTCTCCAAATACCTGGAAAATGCAAGTCTAGATAAGATTACAATTACACAAGGATTCCTGTGCATTGGCATAATGTAGGAAGAGGCAGTCACTCCGATGTGCCCCTTAAACTTAAATGTCCTTAAATTGTCTATCTTTTTCTTAACAACACCACACTCTGTTACAATAACACACTCACCACCAAAAGCAGTACTCACTCTATTCATATATTTATTCCCATTGATTGGAAAGCTGACTTGCGCTCCATTATGGACATTCCCAATTACGTCTATCATGCTTTTTTTCCCCGCCGATAAGCCAACAGCATCATTCACAAGATCAACAACTGTTTCACCGTGACCATTCTTACAGTCTCCGCATGCCCATTTGATCATGTTACAGTAGGTATGATCTGAGCAAAGATACCGTTGAGCTTTCCATCTTCTGTTTTATAAAGGTATGGAGCAAGGAACCAGTAGTTGGTATTGATAATTCTTGGACATCGGCAGGTTTCTACAAGAAAAAAAACAATGCTTTGTGAGGAATTCCAAAGACTGGCAGCCTGAGTGCAGGTTGCTCATTAGCTATAATAGACGTCTACAAGTGTCTAGTCAATCTGGTTTATAAGATCAGCACCATGCTTTACTAAGGATACAAAAGTATCTGGTGTAAAAGGTGTTAACTCTAACACCTTATCAGTGGTTTCGGATGAATGCTATCTTATCTAGAACCGTTAATTAGAGACGACCACACCTTTGTCAGTTGTGATTTGATTGTAACCTGTCACCCTTTCTTAATAAAACTTGAACTTTACATCTTTTTATTTGGCTACATTAATAGTTTATCACTATCAATAAATATTAATTACCAAACAGGGTAACCTTAACAAAATGTAAAAGTCCTCAAAAAGGTAGACTTCATGCTAATCATGTTTAAGAAGTAATTCAATGATTAGCAGAGATGCCTTGCTATGTAAATGGCGAAAGTTAGGCAGAAAACGGCTAACGTCGAATTGCAGTTTAAGGTTTGTGCTGCGGTACCAAGCAAGTTCGTTTTCCAATAAAGGTCTTTAATATCAGTTTGCCCTACCTCCGTATATTACAGCAAAGGGACCCGAACCAGCACCAGTTCTTGCAGCTATTCCTATCTCGTACACCGAATGTGGCACCATGTTCGTTAAAGTATATTTACGGAGAGACGGTCCCAGCATCTTGACATCAAAAGAAGTGTCATCTTCCAAAGGTGTTCCTGATGTCGTCTTTTTTTTGTATCTTAAAGTATACCCTTGTAGGATACCGCCTAAGCTTTCCGCTGGAGGAGGTTCCCAGGAAATCATTAATTCAGTGGAACTCGATAAATTCGTTACTAATGCATTAAATGGCGGCTTGGACGGCGCTAAAATAAACGAAAAGGTAACAAGCGTTTAATTAAGGGGTATATGGGGTGTTGTTAACCAATTGGGGCATCAGCCCTGTAACCATATCCTGTCCCGTTAAGTTGAAAATTAATTAAAGTTATAATCAAAAATAAATAAAATAAATTTCTTGACAGTATTTGTAAATGGAATTAAATTTGTGGGTTTGTAAATGGAGGTGAGGTGATCATGTTTAGCAAACTTCAACCTGAAACTATAGGGACTTCTTGTCGTCATTTGAAGAGGGTCCTGAAGGGTCCAGAAGCTGGGATTCACCTTTTTTGGCTGGGAAAATCAGTTTATGCACTTAGGATGGGATTAACAAACAAACAAAAGACTATCACATTAATTAATGTACTTCACTGATAGGACCAACATGCCCTTCCTCTTTTTATCAGAGCTAATACACTACCTATTAATTTCCTCTACTATGAATTGGTCACCCAGTTAATGCATGATATTGAAAATAGGCTTGCACCTCCTAATATTCTAAATCAATTTACCCTTGCTTCGAGTTTTCACTCAAGATGTGAACAAGATTCTCATCATCAGAAAATTTCTACATTAAGAAATATCATTTTGAAGTGCAAAAAAATTCGTTTTCAAGATTTGAAGCTAGGTTATGGAATAAGATACCTAGAAGAAGTTTAAGTTTACATTACGTCTAAAAAACTATCTCATTTTCTCCTAAGAGAAGATAGCTATGTTGACACTTCCTCTATTGTAAACAGACTAGATTATACTTTGAACATCTCAGACTGAGTCTCATATAGATATATAATGCGGCTATTTATAAACTATTATTTCTTGATCTTCAATCATTGGTTAGTATCATTTTTCCTTTTTCTCTTTTTTTCCCTTTTCGTTTCTTTATTGTAATTAAACTGTTAGTTTTTCATTTATTTATCTTTATTTATTTGTAAATCTTCAAATATTTATTTAATGTGCAGTAATATATCGCCTCCCGCCTAGATTAGTTTAGTGCTATTTGCGGGAGGGTGATAAATTGTGTAAATATAGACATTCTTTTGTAAAATAAACATGAAACTTGAAACTATCACAAAATGGGAATGGGAATGAGATTGAGATTTAAGCAAAATATAGGCTGAAACTATGAGATTTGGTTAAAATGGGAACTGGAAAATGGGATTAGGACCCACCTTCAGGACCCTCTTCGAAAAATATGCCTTACACATCTCTTCTGCAGAACTCCATTTTCTAGTTGCTTAGCTGCAGCATTGTACAAAATAAATGTGAGGTAAGTGATTTCAAGAAATAATTTGTTATTGTTAAACTGTCTGCAGAATTTAAAACAAGAAAGAAAAGATGAAGCTAAAAAATATCTTGACTACAAAGTGAATCTTGTTTTACTTACCATCCTCAGGCATCCTTACAATGTCTCCACCCTTGATGCCGCAGCCCTGCGCCGTCAATCCACAGATCTCGACTGAATACTGTGAGAAAGGATCTAAATTCTCAAATAACGCATAAACTTCATCTGGTAGGTGAGTTTTGAAGCTTGTCTCACCAGATTTCATATTGGATATCGTGACATTGTAACCAATCATGATACCATTTCTGAATGCAGGATCAATGTGATCCCATTGAACAATCACGGCTGTTGAGCTGACCGCTGTTGCACTGACATCAGATGGAGGAGCAGAAGGAACTGAGAATGAATAAGAATAATGTTATATGAAATTGTCTATCAAAAAGGGAAGAAGAAGAAGAAGAAGAAGCAAGTTCATCAACCAAGTCACTAATACTTAATTAAGACAATAATTTAAGGGTCTTACCACCTTCTCTTGTCCTGATATTAATGGGGTCACTGGAGATTCCGTTACCATTCTCTGTGTAGGCTAGAACCCTAAAAGAGTATATGCTGTATTTCTTCAACCCATCAACAATGGTTTCTTCCCTATCTGGTGTCACTGCTTTCATTTGGTCTGGCGTATAATGCCCTCCACCTTCTTTGTAATATATTCTGTAGCTTTTCAATGTTAAGCCATGCAAATGGATGGATGAGATGGAAGACCATGATAGAGAGATTGAGGTAGAGTTATGGCTTTTGATGCTTTGTACTCGTGGGCTGGAACTTGGAACTGCAAATCAAAAAGTCTATCAAGGTTGTTGTTTCAATAGCCCACTTCCAAGATATGCTTCACTTGTCATGCACAAAGGTTTCTGTTTCAAGGCTATGTGCGAAATTAAATTTTTATTCTTTTCTCCGGTCACGTATCACTGAGCATTATGCACGAAGCCTCGCATTGAAACCTTTGTACGTGACAAGTGAAGCATCCCAACTCAGAAGTGGGCTATTTTAAAATACTTTCCAATCTATTTCCTCTCACTGATGAAGAAGACAAAAGGAATGTAATTATAAGACCCTATTACTTCCATTACATCCTTAGAAATTAGTTACAAGACTAAGGCCCCTGGTATAAACGAGGAATTTCACATGTACCAAATCTAATCAGTAATTTCCTCTTTAGTCTTATGAGACAATTCATTTAGCAATCCAAAACCACTGATACATGCAAAAGATCAAAACCTATTGGTATAAATTCATATGCATTAGATTCGGCACCGTCACATGAAATTTTAAGTTTAGTGAAATTGAGAGTCAGATGGTTCCTGTCAGGACTGACATGCCATTCAATCCCGTACACACTAAAATATGACTTATTAGAGAGTTTTAGATTTACGTTCACGGCAAACGTGAAACATCAGTTGACCAGTAAAAAATTCTTTTAAATTACTGAAAAAGAATCGCAAAAAAGTGCAAGTAGTAGAAAAACAAAAGAGTATTTGCGCTTGGTGAGAAGGTTTGTAAATAGTAAAGTAAAATACAGGAAAACTATGAAAACGTGGTCACGTTTGCCGTTTGCGGGGAGAAAAAAAAGTCAATCTAAAACTCTCTATTGATGATATGTTTCATCATAGTTGCATTTTGTATAGATTCCATTTAGTGTTCTAGCTATTATTATTATTCACTGAAACTTTAGTTTTACCAAATAAAAATGTGTTTTCAAAGTGAATATTAATATTCTGACAATCCAGATGATTTTGAAAACAATCGCCCCATTTATTGTTGAAAAGGTCACATGGTTTTACTTAGAGTTTGGCTTTACCTTTAGATGTTTTAATGTAAGTAGTTTGTACAGGCATCGCACCGAGGAAACCCTCTTTCTCAATCCATTCTTGTAGTATGATGAGCTGCAAGGATTCCATGGTGCTATAAATGATGGTGAAGTTGGAAACAACACTGCCTTTGCTAAAAATACAACATTTTAAGATTTAATAGAGCTTTTTTTCTAACTATAACAAATCAGTTTTTAACTATAATTATATAAGATATCAAGGAAGCAAATATTCTTTATTTGGTCAGGTAATCAGTCAATCTGTCTGTCAGTCCGATGTCAGTCAATCAGGAATCTGTCAAAAATGAACAGTCAGTCAGCAGGGGCAGATCCAGGGGTGTCGCCTCCATGAAACTCCACTTTGTGAGTCTATAATAAAATCGTAACCCCCCTGCATGTGGAGCAAATTGCACCAGTTCTTTCATACTTGGTGGCCATTTTGGAACCCCCCTTTTTTAAATCATGGATTCACCTCTAGCGTAGTCAGTCAGTCAGTCAGTCAGTCATTCAGTCAGTCAGTCAGTCAGTCAGTCAGTCAGTCAGTCAGTCAGTCAGTCAGTCAGTCAGTCAGTCAGTCAGTTACCATATTGATATCTTGCATTCATTATATAGCGTAAGTTCAGTCTGTCAGTGGCATAAGTAAGTTATTGAAATCATATTCTCTATTATAGCTAGCGTAAGTTCATACATACCTGAAAGAGTGAACTTCAATCTTTAATACAGGATTCTCTCCACTATATATCTTCTTTAACTATCAAAATGTTAATAAGAATTTTAATTTTTGATCATACATGTGCATAGTGTGACATACCAAGACAAACAAAAATCCTTAACAACCTCAGCTGTTGGTATGAATGAACCAATTACTATGAAGGCAGAGAATCCCCCTTTTTATAACCATTTTAGTCCTAGAATAACTAAGAAATAATCCAGTTTTTTCTTTATCTAGAACAAAAGGTATCCAGATTACATGGTACAGCATTAGGCAATAACTTATGCAGAGCACTTATATTCTATCACTTTACCACCTAAGAATACACTCTTCCAATTCCCTTGAATATGAATAGACCAGCTACTGTATCCTCCCAAAGGGTTGATAAATCAAAGACATGTTTATATAATAAACTCACGTTTTTTAGAATCTTTTCTTTGAGAAGCAGACTTGCATCACTGCTCAAGTCCTTCAAGTCTTCATCCCAGTTTTCATCAGGAAAGCGAACCAAAACCGTTACCTCAGCAGCTGCGATTAAAAAATTACATTTTGATTTGGTAATTTATATCGCCATTGCTATTAATAAGAGATCTTTTATACTATACCTATGCAGGCAAAAGTGTTACATAATCTTGATCTGTTCCTTGCTCCTTTACATTCCTTCCCTCCATGCTGTGGAGCTGGGTTGCTACATGTCCTAGTGCTGTTTTGGGAGCCAGATTCGCAGGGTTTGCTACAGACAGACCAAGCAGACCATGAAGTCCAGTTTCCATCGACTTGAATAACAAAAAAAGCCTACTGTTAGGATAACTGTAAGACTATTTTTTTTCCTTCTTTGTTGGATGCAGTTGCAGACAACATAAAACTACAAAACATTATAAACAAAACAAGTATCTAATAAATTACCTACCAGGGCAATGCGGTTGGGTGCAGTAGCGTATCTCAGAATGATTGCCAGTGCAATTGTTACCACCATATGCCGGTGTTGGCTTAGAACAGCTGCGGTTACGTTCTTGTGTACCATTGCCACACGATACAGAGCATCTTGTCCAGTTGCTCCACTCAGAAAAGTTACCATCGACTGTAACAGAATAAAAAACGATTGTTGTCAAGCACTACAAGGAATACCTGCCATTAACTGTTATAACAAAAGTAAAGAATATATTTTGTATTGTCTTTCCTTTCCTTTTTTTTAAATTTTCTCTTTGTTTTGTTTCATTTTGTCCCTTTTTTCTCTTTTGTTTTGGGTGAAAACATCGTTTTGTCAAAACATTGACTGATGATATTTTTTTCCTTCTTTTCTGGATTCAGCTGCAAACAACCTAAAACAACGAAACATTAAGTAGTAAACAAAATATCTAAAACACCTACCAGGGCAATGCGGTTGGGTGCAGAAATGTATCTCCGAATGATTGCCAATGCAATTGTTACCACCATATGCCGGTGTTGGCTTAGAACAGCTACGGTTACGTTCTTGTGTACCATTGCCACACGATACAGAGCATCTTGTCCAGTTGCTCCACTCAGTAAAGTTACCATCAACTGTAGCAGAATAAAAAACAATATTGTTGTCAAGCACTACAAGGAATACCTGCCATTAACTGTTATAACAAAAGTAAAGATTATATTTTGTATTGTCTTTTCTTTCCTTTTTTTCTTTATTTTCTCTTTGTTTTGTTTCATTTTGTCCCTTTTATTCTCTTTTGTTTTCTTTTGTTTTGGGTGAAAACATGGTTTTGTCAAAACATTGACTGATGATATTTTTTCCTTCTTTTTTTGGATTCAGCTGTAAACAACCTAAAACAACAAAACATTAAGTAATAAACAAATATCTAAAACACCTACCAGGGCAATGCGGTTGGGTGCAGTAACGTATCTCAGAATGATTGCCAGTGCAATTGTTACCACCATATGCTGGTGTTGGTTTAGAACAGCTACGGTTACGTTCTTGTGTACCATTGCCACACGATACAGAGCATCTTGTCCAGTTGCTCCACTCAGAAAAGTTACCATCGACTGTAACGGGATAAAAAGCAATAAGATGACAGATTTCTATCATGAAAATTTAAGGAAAATTTAAAGCAAATCGAGGGAAAAAATGGCAGCCATTTTATCTTAGGTAAGTAAGCAAAGAGTTTTTGGATTTTACTATCAAAGAACTAAAAAACAGTTCAAAAACATTCACGATATTTTGGTCTACAAGATCTCAAGACTATTCTGTAGAGTTTTGTGAACAGGTTCGATGACTGTCACAATGTAAACTGGTTTCCCAGGAATTGTTTATATCCAAGGAAGTACAGTGGAACCCCGCTCTATGGACACCCGCTTAATAATGACACCTCGTTATTAAGGACACGTTTCAAAGTCCCAACGAAAGCTCCATACATTTTCTGTTAAATTAACCTGCTTTATAAGGACACCCGTTAATAAATACAAAGGACACATTTCTAGGACCGGGGGACCTGAATGACAGTTTTGCATACATGAACAACCCCGCATTAAGGACACTTGAAATTTGAAGACTTCTTTACTGTATTTGCTTATTGATATAATGAGCTGAATACGGACTGATCATTGACTGATCATTGCAGTATAGTTTGCTATTACACCATAATGAAATAGAAAACGCTCGATTTTAGCCGGATTTTAAGAGATGTTCAATTAGTTTGGTTCAATCCCAGTATTTTGAACTCTGTTCAGGAAAACACTCACAGATTTCTTTAAATGAAATTATACAGCACAGTACAGTACAGTACAGTACAGAAATGGTGTAGTGCTTGTACAGTAATGTTTCAATGTACAGTTTTGTTTCAGTTTAGGCTGTTGTAATGAACATTGTAGCTGCAAGTCTGCAGTACAGTAAAAAGAAAACAGTAAACAAACAAATATCACACAAGTCTTTACATTAAATTATACAATACAATGCAGTAAATGCAAATGTAGTTCTTATACAGTAATGCATTTTTTGTTCCAGTTTATGCTGTTATATTGACCACTGTAGTTCAAGATTTACAGTACAGTAAAAATAAATGGTTAAAAACAATGTGTTTTCAGCTGTTTTTCTGACACCTCGGTTAATAGGGACACCCCGTTGATAAGGACAGTTTTGTCCGTCCCAATGGTGTCCTTATTAACGGGGTTCCACTGTATATATAAAGATTATCATATATTATTATAATTATATAATAATGATAATGATTATGCTAACCACACATTTGAGGGAAGACAGTTAAATAGTTTAACAATCTTTGTGCCGAATTGGTGTATGACCTTAGAAATGTGACAGTATATTATTTCTACTTCTAGCATTATAATTATGTTAAAGGCATCAGATAAATAAGGAGGAAAGAGACCATTCAACATTTGTACGCAACTACATGTATATTTAGTGGATGTTCATTTTTTTAACTTTCTCTTTTTTCAATATTTAAATGTTAATTATTTAAACATTATTCATCACATTGATATTACCTTTTATCAGTCTCAAACAGTGCTGCACTCCGCTCTTGTCCGTCGGGAGGTCAACACAAGGAGCTATAAAACTTTTGCATAAAGCTCCAGCTGAGCAATTATCCCACCATTGGAGAGTTCTTGAACCATCACCAATAAAACTATCGAAATGCTCCATTGTTGTATTACTGATAACTGAACCATTGCAACTCGCATTGACAATGGTCACATTTCCTCCACTGTCTTCCACAGATTCTACTTCTAGCCCTGTGGACACCATATATGAATTGAGTTTGATGTGTTGTTTCCTCCTATGTTAAGAGGGGTTGGCTAAGGGTTCTCAGTTGAGCATTTTGTGTTAAGATTTATTCTTGGCTCCACGTAACTGTTTGTTGAATATGATGTCTATACCGTTATAAGAACATTTAGCTTTACAAAAAAAACTTTGTATTATTCGATGTTTGGATTTCGATTTATTACGAATCAAATTCTGTCACGCAATTCTGTCACACATTTTCAAAGCATTAGAAATGGGGAAATTCTATTGCTGGTTTTCAATCATTCCCAAGAGAATTAAATAACAAAACACATGGCTGCCATGTTGGATGACATAACAAAGGAGACTAATGACAAATCTTTTGTTAAATTCATCCAACATGGTGGCTGTGAAAACCATCAATTGAAATACTACGTTTTTAACTTAGTAGATGATTGTTAATTTTATTTTGATTATTATTGTTATAAAAACATTGAAATGGTTGCAATATAAAAGTGATTTTCAACCTTCGTGATTTGAAAAAAAGATGGTGGACACATACATTTCAACTAAATGATCAGCATCTTATCTCTGTATCTAAACTGACTTCTTTTAGCTTGGAATTTGGCTGAGATATGTAGTTTTTGTTGCTGTTTCAGCTTATCTAAATTTGTTTTAAAAAAGAGCCCTCGAAAATTTTCGATGATGTAGGTGAAAGCCATGAATTGAGTGTAGTGGTTGTGACTATGACTGAAAAAGAGTCTCCAATTAGTGCAAAAATGCTAGAATGACTAGACGCTTAGATTAGTATAGGTAATAGGACTACATACTGTCCAATTTGGAAATAGTTGGATGAAAAAAGTTCAGAGGACTAACAACATTGGAAGAGGCTGATAGGCTGAGACCAATTTGGCAGTCAGAGGAATTTTTTGAATTCAATTATTTCCAAATTGGACAGACATGTAGTCCTATAGAGGCTTTGCACCATCACGTGATGGCAGCCATGACAGGAGGCATAACAATAGAGTCTTTCTCCCCTGGGAAACTGAATTCTTTCTTGTGTAGACCAGATTAAACCAGATTCAATTGTTGTTGCCTCCTGTCATGGCTGCCATCACGTGATGGTGCAAAGCCCCCATTGCAGATTAATTATATCATCCCAAACTATACTAGACTGATCCCATAAGTCATAGTTTTCCCTCGAAAGAATGCGAATGGAAACGATCCAAAATAATCTTTAATTTGGACAGGAAACAGAATTTGAAAATAATACAATAGTTGCTTACATAGGATTTTAGAGTAATGATATAATAAAGTGATTCAAATGAGTGAAACAGTTTTCAATATTGCACCTTGGTATCTCACGCGGACATTCAATTTTGTTAGAATTTGGGCAGATACTGACGCATTTTTGAAATCCGTTGCAGAATGCATTAGGTATAGTCACATTATTTCATTTTGTATGTTAGCCGTTTGTTTTAAAAAACAAACAAAAAACATCGAAAATGATATCAACCATGATATAAATAAAAAGGATCGATACTTAAAAAATCTTACCTTTTGGGATGTTGATAATTTGAAAAGCAAAACCACCCAAGACAATCCAAAGGTAAGCACTCGATACCTAAATAAGATATAGACTAATCGTTATTCAGTACAAGAATAGTCCCTTTCACAGTTCCTGGCGCCATCTTTCTTGAACAAGTACTTGATTGGGGATCCCCGCTGAACACAAGTATTGCATGCTCAGGCATTTATTACACAGGGATCCCAATGGAGCAAATCTAGATTAGTGTTGCTAGTCTCCCTCGCAACCGTTTTTAGTGTCGGTCGTCACGCAACGGGAGTCAAGTATGGAACGGCCGACTCTGACGAAAATCGCTCAAACTTGGATTCAGCTGAAACTTCCTAAAAATACTCTTTAAAGGTCCAATAATCACTGTATGAAGTGTTTTCTCGATATTCAGGACGAAAGTATGATATTTTTACGATTATTTTTTGGAGTCTGTGACGTCATTCACTCAACATCAAACATTGCTACATATATCTCTTTGTATATAAATCCTTAATTTATTTTATTCCTATGAAGCCCAAAGGGTGGCTAATGTGCTTATTTCACATTACTTGTGACTATAACTTATATTTTGGGGTGTTTGGGTATTTCTTTCTCCCTTTATTACTGATATTTTGATCATAAACTACAAAGAAATGTATTTTCATTTTCAACTATGGACAAATTTAGTTTTTTTTTTTTTTTTGCAATAGCCAGAGTACAAATATTTAGTTTCCCAAGTACTGCTAGGTTTCACATATTCTTTTCGAATGATGTTTAATTGCCCTTCATCCGGCACCTTCACCTGGTCTCATCAGCCTTCATTCACCTTCACCTGGGCTCATCAGCCTTCATTCACCTCCATCCACCTTCACCTGTGTTGGTCTGGCTTCATTGGCCTTCATCTATGTTCATTAGCCTCTATTCACCTTTATCTCGGGATAATTTGCCTGCATCTGGCTTTATTAATCTTCATCTTCTTTCAAACCACCTTCGTTTCATCTGGCTTTATTAATCTTCATCTGCTTTCAAACCACCTTCATCTGACTTTATTAATCTTCATCTGCTTTCAAACCACCTTCATCTGGCTTTATTAATCTTCATCTGCTTTCAAACCACCTTCATCTGGCTTTATTAATCTTCATCTGTGTTCAAAACACCTTCATCTGGCTTTATTAATCTTCATCTGTGTTCAAAACACCTTCATCTGGCTTTATTAATCTTCATCTGCTTTCAAACCACCTTCATCTGGCTTTATTAATCTTCATCTGTGTTCAAACCACCTTCATCTGGCTTTGTTAATCTTCATCTGTGTTCAAACCACCTTCATCTGGCTTTATTAATCTTCATCTGCTTTCAAACCACCTTCTGATCTGGCTTTATTGATCTTCATCTGTGTTCAAACCACCTTCTGATCTGCCTTTATTAATCTTCATCTGGGTTCAAACCACCTTCATCTGAGTTTATTTGAGTTCATTAGCTTTCATCTGGGTTCATTGGCCTTTTTTCTGCTTACCTTATACTGGCATGTTTCATTTACCCAAGTACTTACTCACTTTTTGCAATCAATCTGGGTTTTATTAATATTGAATGCAAATATATTCCTTCATGATGTACAAGGGTAAGTGTTTTTTTTTGAATATCTATGTTTTTTTAGGGTTTTATTTGGATATAGAATGGTTTAGCTTCCCTCTGTACAGGGGCGGCGGAAGCTGAAAAATTTTGGAGGGGCACTCCAATATTTCACGGTACCTTAAAATGACCCCCCCTCCCTGTTTAGCTTGATTACAAACGTGTATGTGTGATATCTCAATCAGTAACATTTTGCGTGCATTAAACCACTTGCTATTGTGCTGAGAGACACAAAAATGATGCAAGTCGTTGCTAGATATATCGTATATTTTTTAGATACAGAAAATTATGTAATATCAAAATAATAAGTAATGGTAATCATAACCAAATCTCATGCATTTTTTTTTTTTTTGTGTGTGTGAGGCATTATATTCTGGGGGGTCAGGCCCCCCCAAAAAATCTAGTGGGGGGGCCCGGCCCCCCCGCTTCCGCCGCCCCTGCTGTAAAAAATTAAGTGTGCACATATATTTAATTATGCACATTGATTATGCCTCAGGGGGGGCCGGAGGAAAAATAAAGCCAGATAAATGTGAATGAAGTCATATATTAAAAAGTAGACTGAAGGTAAAGGAAAGCAAATGAACCCAGATTAAGGTGAATAAACCCTCCGATAAAGGCAAGGGAACACAGAAGGAAACAAATGAACCCAGCTGATGAAGGCAAACAATCCAGATGAAGGTGACTGTGAGTGAAACCAGATGAAGGCTAATGAATCCAGATGAAGGCTAATGAATCCAGATGAAGGCTAATGAATCCAGATGAAGGTGAATGAAACCAGATGAAAGCTAATGAATCCAGATGAAGGCTAATGAATCCAGATGAAGGCTAATGAATCCAGATGAAGGCTAATGAATCCAGATGAAGGCTAATGAATCCAGATGAAGGCTAATGAATCCAGATGAAGGCTAATGAAGCCAGATGAAGGCTAATGAATTCAGATGAAGGATAATGAAGCCAGATGAAGGCTAATGAAGCCAGATGAAGGCTAATGAAGGCAAATGAGCCCAGATGAAGGGTAATGAGACCAAATGAGGGCTAATAAACCCATGAGATGAATGCCAATGAACCCAGATGAGGTGGATGCAGGCTAATATGGAACCCAGATGAAGGCTAATAAACCCAAATGAAGGCAAATGAACACAGGAGAAGGCAGATGAAGGCTTATGAACCCAGATGAAGATGAATGAAAAAAATACTAATAAACCCAGGTGGAGGCCAATAAACATAGATGAAGGTAATTGAAACTAGAACAAGGTGAATATCAAAGTCCCAGATAAATGTGTTAAATTAGGCTAACCCAGTTGAAGGTGAATGAAGGCTAATCATAATGAACCCAGATCAAGGTGAAAATTTTTTTATTTATAAACTAAAGTTTAAATACACATGGTAACGATATTTTCACGTGTGAAAATATCAGTTTTTCGAAAAGGAGAAATATAGGTATTTTATGAACAATTATATGATAATGCACTTTATCATATAGATATCGATGAAATATCAGGATTTATTATATAATTACCTATGAAATATCTATTTTTCTCTATTTCGAAAAATTGATATTTTCACACGTGAAAATAACATGTTATTTTCACGTGTGAAAATAACACCACTGCGATGGCTATTTAAAAATACACGGAAAGAATTGCCTGAAAAAGCCAAAACATACTTCATTGATAATTATATAATAAACAGAATATTACATGGGCGCTTGGAGATACGCAATTTATCTTCTCGTGTTGAAAATCTCTCACTCGTTCGCTACGCTCACTTGTGAGAGATCTTTTCAACACTCGAAGATAAATTTCGTATCTCCGCGCGCCCATGTAATATCCTCTATTTATCCGGTGTCTAAAATCCCGTACATTCTACTCAGTGAAGATATCACTTACTCCGACGAAGGACTAACGTCCGAAACGTCAGTTTCACAAAGCTTTTTACGGTGATCTAATTCATCTACAAGTTCCTAGTGAAGATATCATATCCGTCACATGTGAAGATATCACCGTTGCCATGACTACGTTCTTATCAACCAATCAAATTTAGGCCTTCGCGGTCTCTTTCATTCCTCAGATTAAAAAATGTCAGCTCCGGCATTGTCGACAAACGAGAATTTTGATGATAACTTCGACCGGTGTCCTTATTTGTATTGTAATATTTTATCATCACAAGTAGTACAAACAAGGATTTATAATCCAGAGAGATTTGTCACAATCACTGATGGTGACGTTTCGTTGATAAATTAATTGTTGTTTTTGTTTAGTCTTTTCCTTCAGTTTTATCAACGTAATTCAGTATCATATATTGGCCTAGTATTAAAGCATCATTTCATTATTTCAAAACACTAAAAATCAATTGGGGAAAACGACTTTCAAAACTTATAATGAGCAGTGTCTGAGAGAACAGAAAAATATACCCGGATTTCAAGAGCACTAAAATACATGATGCGCTATGTTATTTGAGACCAAAATATTTTTTCCTTTTATAACTGTGTTAAAAACCCTAATCTTGGCCCGTACAGACTTTTTCGTGTCAAAGCGAAAATGTGGACAGTATTTCATATACATATATCTTAACGCAATACCATACTATCTTAATGTTTGGTGTTTTTGTTTTTTTTTTTACAATGGGTGTTGTTGTTAAATTATAAATGAAAAAATATACATACAGTCAATGTCATTAACGTTATCCACCGAAAAAAGGCATTTAGACATTTAGACTAAAAGAAATATCACGTGTTTCCTCGAACGTTCTGGCATGAAGCAAACGCTGAAATGCATTCTCCATCTTAAATCTTCACTAAGTGGTCGTATCGGGGCATTCTGGATTTGAATTTTACATTTAAAGTTCAGCGGGCTGTGACGCACACGAGGTAAGGAATGCATAATGAAACACGTGTTGTTGTTTTTTGTTTAGTGTAAATGTTAAATGTCTAAATGTCTTTTTTCGGTGTACAACGTTAATGACATTGACTGTATATATACATTGGAAATGCACTAAAGATAAATAAAGAGATAAGATAATTATCGAGAACAAGGATAATAATTTGCAATGTGTAATATCAGCATGTATACCTATCAATATGTATATCAATATGCCTAGACCTAACTATAAAAATGAATATGAACTATAAAAAGAGTAATCAAAGCAAAATAGAATCTTAAAATTATCAAGGACAACTATAATACTTTTCAAACGAAAATCTCTTAGGATTGGAGTTAAAAGTTTCAAAAGATTATATATATGGGCTTGTAAAGTATCATATAGATCGTGTCGATGCGTGTGTTTACATGGTTGTTTTAAGTAATTTATAAGTAACAGTATTTTAAACTTATGTCGAAAAAGAGCAAATAAATACAATTTATAAAAGAACTGAACACCAAGAAATAATATATTAAGGATATAGTTATTTCTGCCTCTGACAGGTTTTATCGGATGCCGAGCCCAAACAACCCAAATTTCGCTCGGAATTCGAGAGTTTCGTATAAAAGCGCTCATTGAAAAACCCAAGCTGATTTTCACATATGATTTAGCTTAACATTTGAAGGTATTATGGCTGGAATTTCGGATAAATCCAAAATCCAGTGCACATGAAAATACGCTTTGCAAACTGTAAGGGTGAAATTTAAATATCTGAGAAGTCGAAAAATGTAGATTGTGAATAGTTCCTGTCCACTTATTAGAACGCGTTTCACTATTTATATCTTAGCTTAAATAAATCATTAATCTTTCGCTTACCATATTCCAAAAACAGATCTTCTCAATTTTGCCTCATTTCTACGCGAGCGCCTTTCTCAGACCTACCATTTTCACCTTCGATTTAGACTTATATGAGGGCACCAACGGCTTAAATCGATTTTCACGTTTTCGTCAAAATAAAAGTGAAATTATCCAAAGTGGACATCAGTACGTTTATCTAGGTGGCATTCCACATCTTCGGACCAACTATGAACAAAATTGATTTTTTCAACGTGGCCACCGATTTTCGATCATATATGTTTGATTATTACAGACATTGCCTCTTAGCCTTTGTCATATTTCATTTACTAGGACTTGCGAGACGATTTCTTTAGCACTCTCCATTTATTACTCTTTATTTATCGTACTGCCGCGCCGGACGAAGGCCGAGATGGTCAAAATGTTTACTAATTTCCAATAAAGTTTTTCAAGCTAACCAGGACAAGTAGTTCACAGATGTGAGTTTTCACCATTAAAATTGGTTGCGAAAACTTTAAAACGCAAAAACCCAGTATCTCCCACAGCACAACCTTTTACCCTTTTGAGGGCAGCGAAACTTTGTACTGAATCAAGATGTTTTCTTAGGAGAAAAGCCAAGCTAAAAACAACAAGGATATTACGAGTTCTATAAGAACACGTCTCTCAACAACACAAATATGCACTCTTTTTTCTCTAATCGTACAAGCCGCGGAAAAGCTAAATAAATGGCAAATATATTTGGCGAAATATGCAATCCTTTTTAAATTTCATTCAACATTAAAATAGATTTTGGTTTTCATTTTCTTTTTTTTTTTATTCAATTATTTTTAACACCTATAAAAATGTTTATAAAGTTGGGTTTCAAGCGAAAAGTGAGTGAATCATTTAAACACCCGAACTGGACTGATACACAATCAAAATTTTTGCGAGTTACTAATGATTGGACATACAGAATTTGTTATTTGTTGATCCTTTTAAATTTTGTTTGCCCAATGTAGAAGTCTAGCATGTTGGTATTTGCTTTTCTTGGTCTCATCGGATTCGTGTACAATTCGATATTCAAGTTCCGGCTGATTTTAATGTTTCTTGCGTATCGTTGCCATAGAAACATTAATTCATCTGAAATACTCGTACAGCAGCATCAACTTCAACAAAGACTAATTTCTAGTGAGAATTATTTAACTTCAACCAACTTCACATAGTTTGTAAAAATGCCAATCAAAAACGTTTAGTATGACTATAGAAAAACCGGTTAGAGACACACTTTTGAAGGGATTGGGATCGTAATAATGTATTGTACTGCCTTAAAACTGTTCTTTAGACACTATTGGGTTTATAAGTAATTGTGGGTATATACTATTAAAACTAAGCGATAGATCAGATAGACAAGTTTACCTTTTTCATTTTGAGAAGAAACTTCAACTTTATCTCGAGTCTTGCAAAAGATTATTCACTGAAATCTGTTGCTTTTTTTTTTTTCCAGCGAGATAGAACCGAATTCCGTATCCAAGGATATTTTTCATATTTCGTCTGGCCAATCACTAAAAAAAAGAATTTGAATTATTCATATATTAGGCTATTACAGTTAAAATTCATACTGTGAATTCAAGGTTATTTATTATGTAGACATGGCTTGGAATATCTGCTAATGGATGATATTCAGCGATATTCAGTCATTTGCAAAATACTTAACTTCTCTGTGTTCCTCAGACACCACCTGCCTGCGATTCGGATCACGCGAAAATCACACAGGAAGCCAACATATGTTTGTAAATGAATGATGTTTGGGTTTCTCTGCAGAAAAAAAATATATGAACATATGTATTTGCTTTTATTTTTCAAACTTTTAAACTAAGCGGTTAGAAAATTGTTCACAGAATACATGATACATAAGATTTATTCAGTAACGAACGCTTTTAAGTAAATAAAGACGTGAACTGCTGTGATAAACACTCAAAACGATGGATAAAATCCCATAAACTATGAATACAAGTAGTCTCAATTGAGTTCTGAAAAGATCTTGAATTAATAAACTCTTGCAAAAAAAGCAGTTGTCCCTGACCTATGCAAAAGAAAGATCAGAACTAAAACTTGACCAGATGTTTCTATTGAAATGAAAGGAAAGAGGGTTGTTTAGGTAACTTGTAAAACATCATAGTTTACTTGTCGTTTACCGTGATAATTAAATTTGGTCATGTCAACTTTGAATTTGGTTTTGATATTTGAAAGTTAAACTACATGTAGGTGGTTTTTTATCTTAATTTTTGTCTCTTCTCTCATATTCAAGCCTAAAATTATACTAAACAATTATTTACCTATCGGTGAGAGAATATGGTGAATATTTACTTATATTAATTTTGTCTTCGACGAGTGAGTAAATGATGTCCACAAGATAAAATAGCTTTAACAAGCCACGTAAAAAAGGTATGAAACTAAAAATTACTACATATAAAAGGCATTTTTTTCGAGTTTTTTTCTTTTCTTTTCTTTTCTTTTCTTTTTCTCTTTGAATGAGCAAGTGAAAGATAGCTCAACAACGCGGTAAGACAATGGGAATAACGGGTAATGAAAGCATTGCAAGAAAATAGAAAATAGAGGATATTACATGGTCGCGCGGAGATACGATTTAGCATTGAAAGAAAATAGAGGATATTATATGGGCGCGCGGAGATACGAAATTTATCTTCGAGTGTTGAAAAAATCTCTCACGAGTGAGCGCAGCGAACGAGTGAGAGATTTTCAACACGAGAAGATAAATTGCGTATCTCCAAGCGCCCATGTAATATTCTGTTTATTATATAATTATCAATGAAGTATGTTTTGGCTTTTTCAGGCAATTCTTTCCGTGTATTTTTGAATAGCCATCGCAATGGTGTTATATTCACACGTGAAAATAACATGTTATCAATTTTTCGAAATAGAGAAAAATAGATATTTCATTGGTAATTATATAATAAATAAAAATACTTTCTAGTTGGTGATCTCGATTCAAACAGAATGTCAAATTTAATAAAATACTTCCATTAGTTTAATCATTTATAGTTTCCGAACTTAGCTAGCATAATACATATTTATTAGCTTTTTTTTTTCCCCTCCATTTATTTAAAACTTTTTAATATCTGGCTCACGTAAATAGCTGTTGTAGCCTGAGTATTGCTCTGCCACTTTTCGCCATTTTAGTTATGTGATATTCGTACAGTCTCAACTCTACTATAGTAGAATACAGCAAAAAATAAATAAAGTTAAAGTGCAAAGTAATACTACCGTTTTTTGTTTTGTTTTTCAAATTAATTAAAAAAGCACCTGTTAGTGCTTTTTTCTTAGACCTGCTAGACACTTAGAATGGAAAAAAAAGGTTTTTAAAACCCTCTTGCCTGTCAAGAGTTTTTTGGTACGTAATCACACGTTCGTTCACTCAATAATAAAAGTTGGTCATTATTGTTGCTTTTCTCTTGGAGTCATGAATACTTTTTTACACAAGTCTTTACATCTCTCTGCCTATATAGTGACGTGAGATGTATTATGCTGGATCAATTTTATTACACTAATACAGCATATTAATAATATTATGCTCATATATTGGAAAGTAACTCTCCCAAATATCGACACGTGTTTCGATCTTTGTAGCAGCGCAGCTGTTCAAGATAAACATCGTTAGGCACATGTATGACTCAATATAACGGAGGATGAATAAATACATAAGAACAGTGTAGTAACCATGGCAATGACTCGATATTTTATTGGACATTAACACTGAAAAGCTAACTTAACTCTACCAAACATAATATTAAATCATAACTTGAAACTTAAAAAAATTTACACAGTAAAGTTTTGTATGGAGTTTTAATTTAAATTTCGCCGATCAAAAAGCCTAGATTAAACTGAATGACCAACCTCAAGGTTATAAGCATTTTTGGCGATCCCCATTTCTTAATAAAACTCTCACCCTAAAATAACTATTACAAAGTATACTATAAAAACTTAGGGGGGAAAATCTTTGGGTGAGGAAAACACAACAGAGCTGGGCTCCTATAAATTAATATAAATTAAAAATATCAAATCTAGTATATAGTATGACGTATTTTCATCATGCCAAATTCAAAAAAATCTTACGATGGAATCTTTTGCCCTGGTATGTGATATTTCTGTATTTACGTATTCTAATTTGCATCTGCGACCAGGGATCGATTTTATCGGATCGTGAACAGTGAATTTGAAAAATAAAATGAAAATAATGGAACAGTTATGTTACAAAAGTTCCAATAAATTTTTAATATCTGTAATTCGTTTATGTGTTTCTTTCATTTCTTTAAAGAAAAAACTAAAAGATCAATCTTTGCAACAAGGAAATACCTAAATTTCTCAAAACTTAAATTCAATATTATTAATAAACTGTTTGATTCACTTTTTCTCCCAATTCTTCTCTACTGTTCTGAAGTATGGGGTATCTACGACTGAAAAAAATGACTTAAATAAGTGGGGAAAAAGACTCGATCGAAAGAACACATGCATACTTCTGTAAACTAGTATTAGGAGTTAATAAAAGATCACCTAATGTGGGAGCGCGAAACGAGCTTAGAAGACTCCCACTAAAATTTTTCATTGACACAAACATTATAAAATTCAGGTCCTATCTACAAAATGAAAACAAAAATAGCATTGCACATCAATGTTTGATCATTTCCAAGGAACTGACAGAAAATAATAACCCAAGCCTATTTCAAAAAGTGAACTCCCTCATCGTCAAATACCAATTAAATCCAACATCCCTATCAAATAACAAACAAAACATAAATAACATAATCTCAGACATAAAACAAAACACGAAAACTCATCTAGAAAACCATCAAATGAATTTGCTTAAAATCAAACAAAAAATTAAATTTTTACTCAACATTTAGAAAAGACACAAAACAGACTGCAAACTTAGAGTACATTAAAAACCTAATTCACAAAAGAACAATCTCCAAACTAAGAATAGGAAACCACTGAACCTAAGAATTGAAACCGGTAGACATACAAAACCTAAAACACCAAACCATCTTAGACTGTATGTACCTTGCGTAATGAAAACAAGATCGAAGATGAATTGCACTTTATACTATCATGTAATCACTATGCTACTGAAAGAAACAAACTTTTCAATCAAATAAACAACAATTATCATCCATTTTCTGAGCTTGACGACTCAAACAAAATAAAATTTCTTTTAAATAGTATTGATCCATTCATCTGCAAATCTTTTGCAGCTTTCGTATATTACTCTATAACAAAGAGAAATAACACAAATTAAGTCTTCATTGCAAATATTATTAAGTTAAATATTATATATAATATCTAGATTGTTACTGTTCTCGCACAGTTATTTTACTATAACTTTGTAAAATAATTACATTGACGTAATTAGTCTATAAGTAATACCACGTAAATCTTGAGAATACTTGAATAAATTGTATAATTGTATAATCATTGGTGATTTATTGGTGATGAAAAACAATGTAACAATGAATCAGTGATCACGAAGCTCTTTTATTTTATTTCACCATCTAAAGCAATAATTGACAATAATTGAGAGTACCCTTTCCATACAACCATTTTCCGATTCCTCTTTTTATAGTATTCTACAACATCCATGTTCATAATAGTCATTTTCTATAAATCTGTCAGCAGTAGCCACGTACAGTCAGCGACTGTCTATTCTATGTCTAACTTTCTCTTACTTCAACATTTGAATGTTTGTTAATTATTTAATCATTAGAGTGCGCACACTAAATCCGTGAAACAAATACCAATTTTTAGCACTAAATAGTGATAATTAAACAATAGAAAACAAAGGATTCTGCATGAAATAGTACTAATTAGTACAATTTAATGTTCACGGTTTTAGTGCGTGCACTCTATTCTTCGCATCGTTATTAATTTTTTTCGCTCCCAGACACTGCTGCACTCCAATCTTTCCCGTCCAGAAGTCTGCAAAAGGAGCTATATAGCTTTTGCATGAAGCTCCAGCTGAGCAATCATAGCACCGTAGGATAATTCTTGAACCAGTGTCAATAAATCCTATATCACTGAAACGGTCCATCGTATTACTGATGCTTGGACCATTGCAACTTGTATTGACAATGGTGTCTCCTACATCGTCTTCCACAGATTCTACTGCTAGCCCTGTGAAAACCATATATGAAATGAGTTTGTTTGATGTGTTGTTTCCTCCTATGCTAAGAAGGTTGACTCTGGGTTCTCCGTTTTCCTCATTCCGTAAAAATAAAAATGTCAGTTGAGCGTTTTGTGTAAAGAATATTCTTGGCTTTCACATGACGTCATCAAAAAACTAAAATTCAAAGTAACCACTCCACGTAACTGTTTGTGGAATATGTTATTTATACCGTTATACCGTTATGGGGAAAGCTTTACCAAAAAATCGCAAGTAAAATGCCCTTTAGCAAGCAGGTAAAAATAATGTCTTTTTGGTTTGAATCCTCAAATACTAAGTTTGATTCGCTTTTTTGTACTTGGCCGATATTGTGATTGTATTTCTATTGTTTGCTGGGTGACTTTAGAAGTTGAAAAGTTATAGGCGGAGCGAAAATTCAGGGTGCAAAATATGAAAGAAAGGTCTAGTTTTAATTGTCAAACTTTTTAATTAATTCACCTTTTCTCAATGGACAATGTGTTTTCCATAAAGTGACATAAAAACGTCGAAAATGATATCAACCATGATATATATAAAAATATATTCATCGCTACTTAAAAGATCTTACCTTCTGGACTGTTTATTATCTGAAAAACAACGCCACCAAAGACGAACCAAAGGAAAGCACTGGATACCTAAATAAAATATAGACTAATCGTTATACAGTACAAGAATAAGAGAACTGCGAGTACGGGGCATGGGCGGGTGGCATGGTTTGACATAGTGGGTGCGACAGTTTTCATAACCTCCGTAAACTCAAAATGTGAGTTGAAAGTTGCATGTTGTGAATGAAGGGAACCTCAGTGAGAGCCTCATGATGGTCGTTAAATGTAATATTTACGATTAGGTGAAGTATGTGAAAGCTTTTAGTAGCATTGAAGAATTTTAGGTCTACAACCTATCGCAGTATCATGCGGTGAGGCCGCGATGTTATAAGCTTACTGATCGTGCTGCACCAGTCGAAGCAAATGTCGCTGTTTTGGATTGCATTTCTCGGTCATAATCTTGATCTTCATCATCAACATCATCATCATCAATGTATTATGTAACCACCAAGTTTACCTCTCTGCTATTTAAGACCAGCTGACTTTGCTTTTCTCAGCCAACCAGCGAACATTTTTTAAATATAGTAGCTCACATTTCCTAATTCCAGGTTTTTGACTCGATAAACAACAGATTTTATTTGAAATCAAAACAAATCAAATTTACCCATTACAAAATCACCATTTTTTCCCTAAAAATAGCACATTTTTTCGTCGTTGGTGGAAAATATTTCTTTTGAAAAGAGATAATAGGAAATACTTGAAAATTTTCGTTATGTATTGTTTAAAAATAAATTTCCAAATACATGACTAAGAAATAGAAAGGTAAACAGGTAAGTCATGCGGATCAAGAGTAAGCTGCTATTTATATACTAACTTCATTCAGGGACAACACTGATCTTTGTAGCAGAGATGAAACAAAAATATCCATATAAGTCAATTTTGCTCGACAAGGCTAGGATATACCATTTATTGTCGCCACGTTCCACAAAAGTTTTGAAAAGGCTAATAAAATTAGGTTCGCTTTTTCCCTAAAATGTCCCCAAATAGCACGTGGGATAAAATATGAATGAATAAACCGTTGAAATAATAAATAAATTCAAGTTCGGACTTTAGTTTTCCAATACCCAGAGTACTAGTTTAAAACTAGGCACAAAGTTTTCCTAATAGCTCGTGGCTGAATTATTAAGCATGACTGAGTTTCCCAAGAACTACTAGCCGCTGGTACTTCATGTTACCATGAATGAAGGCTAATAAACCCAGCGGGGAACCCAGGTGAGGGTGAATGAAGGCTAATGAATATAGATGAATGTGACTGAACCCAGATGAAGGTGGATGGGCGTCCCATGAGGGTGAATGAACCTAAATTTATTATAAAGATATCCATGAAATATCAGGATTTATCCGGTGTCTAAAATCCCGTACATTCTACTCGGTCAAGATATCATATCCGTCACATGTGGAGATATCACCGTTGCCATGACTACGTTCTTATCAACCAATCAAATTTAGGCCTTCGCGGTTTCTTTCATTTCTCAGATAAAAAATGTCAGCTCCATCGTCGACAAACGAGAATTTTGAATTTTGAAGCCGAGGCGAATATTTGGCGTATTTGATGGCCTCGTATTAAACAAGTAAGCATCATTACATTATTTCAAAACACTAAAAACATTTGGGGAAAACGACTTTCAAAACATAATGAACATTGAGAGTGCCCGATGAGAGAACGGCAAAATATACCCGGTTTTCAAAAGCAGAAAATACCTATGATGCGCTATGTTATTTGAGACCGAAATAATTTTTCCTTGCAGTAATAACCTTCCATTACATGACTGAGTTAAAAACCCTAATCTTGGCCTGTCCAAACTCTTTCGTGTCGAAGCAAAAATGTGGACGGTATTTTCTATACATATATCTTAACGCACTAATCATACTATCTCGATATGCTTTTTTTATATACTATTTAAAATAAGCGATAGATCAGATAGATAAGTTTACCTTTTGCATTTTGAGAAGAATTACCAACTTTATCTCGAGTCTTGCAAAAGTTAAATGTGTTACTACTTTTTAGCGAGATAGAACCAAATTCCTTATCCAAGGATATTTTTCATATTTCGTCTGGCCAATAACAAAAAAGAAAAAAAAAAAAAAAAAAAAAGAATTTGAATTATTCATATATTAGGCTATTACAGTTAAACTATTCATACTGTGAGTTCAAGGTTATTTATTATGTAGACATGTCTTGGAATATCTGCTAATGGATGATATTCACCGATATTCAGTCATTTGCAAAATACTTAACTTCTCTGTGTTCCTCAGACACCACCTGCCTGCGATTCAGATCACGAAAATCACACAGGAAGCCAACATATGTTTGTAAATGAATGATGTTTGGGTTTCTCTGCAGAAAAAAAAAAAAAAAAAAAATGAACATATGTATTTGCTTTTATTTTTCAAACTTTTAAACTAAGCGGTTAGAAAATTGTTCACAGAATACATGATACATAAGATTTATTCAGTAACGAACGCTTTTAAGTAAATAAAGACGTGAACTGCTGTGATAAACACTCAAAACGATGGATAAAATCCCATAAACTATGAATACAAGTAGTCTCAATTGAGTTCTGAAAGGATCTTGAATTAATAAACTCTTAAAAAGCAGTTGTCCCTGACCTATGCAAAAGAAAGATCAGAACTAAAACTTGACCAGATGTTTCTATTGAAATGAAAGGAAAGAGGGTTACTTAGGTAACTTGAGAAACATCATAGTTTACTTGATGCTTGCTGATAATTAAATTTGGTCATGTCAACTTTGAATTTGGTTTTGATATTTGAAAGTTAAACTAGGAGGTTTTTTATCTTAATTTTTGTCTCTTCTCTCATATTCAAGCCTAAAATTATACTAAACAATTATTTACCTAACGGTGAGAGAATATGGTGAATATTTAATTATATTATCTTTGTCTTCGACAAAGCGTAATTAGCTAGTACAGTCTCCAATAAAGTAGAACTACAGCAAAAAATAGAAGAAAGTTAAATTATACAAGGCATAATATAAAGTTTTTTCAAATTAATTAAAAAAGGACCTCTAGTGTTTTTTTCTAAGACCTAAAAAATATTTCACGCACGTTCGTTCACTCAGTAATAAAAGTTGGTCATCATTGTTGCTTTTCACTTGTAAAGTCAAGAATACTTTTACATAAGTCTTATTACAAGTTTTTTTTTTTTTTCTTTTCCCGGCTTATTTTACCACTAGTATATAGTATAGCGTACTTTCATTATGCAAAATTAAAAAAAATTGACGATAGGATCTTTTACATTAATAACTTACAATGATTAAAGCCTAAAACTATTGAATAGGTTGCTATCAATAGACGTCACTACCGGTAATAGCTTTTTTTGATGGCTTGTAGAATCCTGGAGGTGGTCTTGATCATTTTTTTTTTTTTTTTTTCTGGTTTGATGTCGTGACTTATTTTGATATGTTTTGACTTAGCATCCGCTAATTGCCCCACGGCCCAGTCAACTCCAAAAAGTCACGTGATTGATAGTAAGCAATTGGAATTTGTTTACCTTAAGGTGGTGACTTCTTTCAACATTCGATTTGATCCCATGAAGGGCCAAACACGCCATTGAAATTCAAGACAGCAAAACCTTCAAAATTTGCACGGGACTCCATTTTTCTTTTGTCATTTTCCAGGATAACAGGTAATATCCCATTACTTAAGTTTAAGAAAATCATGTTTACCGGAACAATGTAAAAAGTCGTTCGGTTTGTTTTGTGCTCAATTTTTAAACCTGAACAATTAAATTAAACAATTAAAACCTGAATTTTTAGAACCTGAACAAACAAAAGTTGTATAAACGCATGTCATTCCGGACTGATTATCTCAAAAACAAACTCGAAACGCACCATTTTTCTTTGCATTTTTGAAATCCATTAAATTTCAGGTTAAAGAAGTTTCAATTTTTAATTTTCTGTTTATTATTTACCAAAGTAGTCAGCCACTAGCTTTAAAATTATCAATGTTCGCGAAAAATTTGTATTTGTATTTGTATAGTCTATATCCAACTTTCTTAAGGTATCAGGGTACCCCAAAATTGCTCAAAAGTATCGATTTTTACATTTTTACATTTTGCGATAAAATATATAATATTCTTCGATTTTCCCCATAAAAAAATTTCGATAGTGATTTTTAATAGCGAGTAATGAAAAAAATACAGTTTGTGTCAACAAAGGCATTTCTGCTCAGTCAGAAACATTTTTGCGTTTTTCTCGGAAGTGATTTTGCGTTCAGTTACCCGTACATTTTGAATACGATGTCAAAGGGAATTTAACCGATTTAACTGAAATTTTGAGGAAGTCATCTTGGATAGTTTTTCCTCCAAAGGAGTGTCTCCGATATTTGTTTTTGATTTTTTTGCTTATTTCCAAAGTTATCGTGGATTTTGGATCGGATACAGCTGATATATCAGCGTCATAACTTTAGGAGCGTAAAAAAAAAAACCAACGGGGCAACTAATCAAAATGATGTCTTGTGATCTCGGAAAGGTAATAAGCATTGGTTTCCGATTATTACCGGCTGTCATCAAACTCCGCGAAGATGCCACGGTGAAAATTTGAATAATTCGCTCTAACTTAAAAGGATAAATATATTTTACGAAAAGGGAAAAAGGAATAGTTTCTACATTTATTCAGGTTTCAGAAAATGTATACTTTGTTAAGATTCCGATTAAAAGGTTTTGTGCTATTAAGAGTTGAATACACAATGGTCCAATACCTTAATTTAATTGCCATGCGCTTTGAAAATAATAGTTATAAGGTGGCCTTTTTATGTCATTAGTATTAACTAATAAAAGTTCTGAAGACTTTTTGTAATTAATGAAGCAATTCATATTGGCTGAACGCTCCCCCACAAACTGCTGGGATAAATCAGTTTCTATTTTTCGAAAGTATATCAATAACTATAACCTAGTTGGATGCCATGCCATGTCTTTAAATATTTTTTCTCCTTTTTATATTTAGATTATCTAGATTTCTTTCAATCTCTTCTAGACTTCGGTTTCCTATTTTGCCCAAATATGAAATTCCAAGAACGATGTACACTTGCAGCCTTGCTGTTGGTTTTATCTGGCTTTTGTGTCATTGAGGGTGTCACACGTAAGTAATGTTAGTTTTTTTTATATATTCTTTCTTACTAGTTCCGTTTGTGCCTTGATAAAAGGCTTCTTGGATGCATCTTAACAAATTTCAACATAACCATTCATATATAATATTCATAATTTAAAGTGTCTATCATCCTTATTTTTTTACTTTTTTATATCGAAATATAAGCTATTCTAAGAAACGTGTCCAAAGAATTTTTTGATTCTGACGCTTCTTTCTATTTTTTTTTGTTTTTCTTTTTTCGATCGGTCAAAAGATTTCAAAATATGACTGAGCGAAAGGAGAGACTGGGCTAGTGACGTAGAAGAAGACACGCTCTTCTTGATTTACAAAGAAATGTATGGGATACTGAAAACATCCTTGCGTTTCTTGGGGTTTTTTAGAAGTCCTTGGACTTTTAACTACTTTCTTGGGCATCTCATCGGGATTCGTAGCCTAATTTACTGGTATATTAGTGAAGACAGGAGAGAAAACTGATAGAATAGAAAATATTATATTCGACTATGAAGTGAAACCATGTTTACCTGCAGAGCACAGTATAAATATATAATGCAATTCATGTTTATATATTTTGAAAACTGTTAAGCCATCTACAATGAAAAAGATTTTGTGAAGCTAATTTATTACACTTGATTCCGAGCGTGACAGCCTAATATGAGGTTTTCCCTAGGCTGCGTTTAACTTCTCGCTGCTTTTCTTTTTCTTAAAATAATTCAAAAATAATATCATTCCTGAAGTCTGAAGTAATTAACATCCCCTAACCAGAAATATGAGGTCTTTTGAAAGCGTAAAAAACGGCAAATTGGTCATAAATACTAGTGAAATCTAGAGAGAATGAGGAAACATCTAAACCCAACTTACTCCTCTTACGTCACAGCCCAGTCCTCTAGGTTATCATTTTGCGCGGCCAGAGTCAAAGAAATGCCTATTTTCGCACTTTTGACAACTTGAAAAAAATTGGAAAGAAGCGTCAGAATCAAAAACTTCTTTGGACACGTTTCTTAGAATAGCTTATATTGCGATATAAAAAAGTAAAAAATAAGGGTGATAGGCACTCATATTTCTTATATATTATTTATGTTACAGATCTGCCTATGAAAGAATGCGAAGAAGCTTTTGAGCAAGAAGTCAAAGACAAAGTTCTTCTCAATCATGTGTTTCACTTAGTCGAAGCATTTAGCCCTGACCTTTGTTTAATTATGTGTAACTTCTATATATATTGTATTTCCTATAACTTTGGCCCTTCAGTAGATATGCCAGGTTGGACACTGTGTGAGCTCAATGATGCCGACAGATACATTTTCCCAAATGATATCAAAGACAAGAAAGGCTTTTCATACAGAGAAAGAAAGGTTAGTGTTACAGGTTGTCATTGTCGTATTGTTAAGATTAATAGCAACGCCAAAGGAGAATCGGCTTACCTAGTATGCTTTGAGGTCAAACTTCCCAATTTTGTTGCATTTTTCACAGTACATTTTACTAGTAGAATGGCTTTGTCAGTTCGTATTAATAACATGATACATTTTTGTCTATAGAATCCATGCTTGAAAAACGGACCTTGCAAAGGAAACAAGACTTGTGCGCGGCTACAGTGTGACCTGAAGCAGTTCACTTGTATCTGCCCAAAAGGATATTTTGGCGAGAACTGTGAAAAGGGTAGGTAATATTTATATTAGCGTTAAATAAATGATTGATGCATTTTATTTATCCTTGAGAATAGCTTACAATGCAGCAGAATATGGAATTTAAGTTTAACTGTTTACTGGGAGCCAATTTCTGGAGAATTTTAGTTATTTTGGTGGCAAAAATGCGTGATATTGGCCAAATAAGGTTGAGCAAATCCGTCATATATCTTTAGGTTAGCATGTGCCCGCAAATTGTTTGGTTGTTTTAGTAATGTAATTATAAGACATCGATTGAACAATAATGTTGGATATTTCCAAAGTGAACATTCGGGATTTTGACCTCTGAATTACAAGATATTGCATTAAAATTAAATTTGGCGAATTTGCTCTCAAATATACTGTTGGCATAGCAACAGATTAAAAGAAAAATGTACCTCTCTGGGTGGTGATATCAGTTGACAGTTTTATTTAAGAACCACAACTTTTACATCTCTGTAATCAATAGTAATGTTCTGCTTCAGTACAAAAATAGGTATATATATACATATATATTTTTTGTTTTTGGGTTAATTGGGCATTTTTAGGGAATAAATCCCACTAATGCTCTAATATAATTTACCAAGTATGAGAAAAATAGCTGAAAACCCAAAAAGCACCCCCTGTCTTGTCCTGTGGTGGACACACCCTTAAGGCAAAGGCAATTTATTGTCACCGTGTAAAACACTTTTGCATTGGCTTAAAATACAATAAACTAAACTAAACAACACAAAGATAACAAAGATTACAAATATTATTAATCGAGAATCTTAAACTTAATAGCCAACCAATGCATTGATTGAGATTTTTTGTTTTTCAACATTTTCGAATACAAATTTTGCTATTGGTTTTTGTAGTGGCTTTGGAGGATTTATCAACAGTAAAAATTTCTCATTTTCATCTTTGTCATGCAAGCTAATATTTTCTGACGAATAGAATGTTTCAACCGAATCTTAGACCTTTCTTCTGAGTAATAAGGACATGATAACAAGATATGTTTTTCATATTCTATGTGAAGTTTGCATATTTTGCATATTCTTTCTTCTTAATTTCAAAGACCCATTCATAACCCCCCCTCCCCTCCTCCTTCCCGTCCTCTCTCTCCAACATCGATCTGGGCATGTATACATCGAATACGTATTTGTACGCCTCTCCGTGCAGAGATTCATCTTTTCACATATTTTTCTCTCTTATTTTTGAAGATATTGATGAATGTTCTAGTGATCTGCATAACTGCATGCTTGAAAATCCTGGTGTTAAGTGTAATAATACCCCTGGGTCTTTCAAGTGCATTTGTGCAGAAGGATACGCCGGTGATGGAGTCAACTGTAAGAGTAAGTATTATTTTATTAAATTATCTATGCATGCATCCAACCATAAGGCCCCCTAATCATGCAAACATCATTCTGTTTATCTAATCCTTCCATCTCTCCATTTATCCTTACACTAATCTATCCCCATTTATTCAATCCCTCCATTCCCCCCCCCCCCCCCCCTCAACATTTTTAATTTAAAGAATGTCAAAGAATTGAACCAATAAGATAGAAATGGGTCTTTCACAGTTAACCAACTCTCTTGCTAAAGTGTAATCTTTGGCGTGAGACTAATTTCGTGTGGGACTATAATGGTTATTTTTTCCTTTCTTTTTGTCTTCTTAGGAATGGTGGCATGGATCAAAATAAACATAGCTCCTGTTTGCATCGGTGTAAATAATGATGACTATGGGGAGGTTATTGTTCCATTTGATATAAATGTAAAACAATTCAAGCTCGTGTATCTCTCGGGGGGAGTCTCCCAGACCAATAACCCTGTAACGGCTCGATACTGGGGAGATAATTCTAAGCCGCGGTCTCTTTGTTTCTTAATTACTGACGAGGAAAAAAGAAAAATTGCACCTTATCCTGGCTATCGCGGATATACAGGATTGACTTTCAAAATTGACAACATAAATGTGTCAAGTTCTGAATTGATTTTCCCAACTTCTGATCTTCCTTTGCCACTAAAGAAGGATGAAAAACTAAGGGTCTGGTTTACTTACGATCTGTACAACGTTAGGGAAAGTGGCACTTACGGTAAAACCTGTGCTGATCTATATATTCGTTTTTAGACGTTATGTAATAGCATTATTTCCCCCGAAGGGGGAAGGACCAAAATACTAAAAATTAAACACGAGTTCGGATATTTACAAAACTCGTTAATTTCTCGCGCTCTGATAGGCTAATTTGCATGTTAGTTTTTTTCTTTGTGTGTGTGTTTTTTTTGTTGTTGTTTTCTTTTTTTTTTGTAGTGAAAAACAAATTGAGGTCCGCTAAATTGGCAATTATTATCTTTGATTATTATCGTTCATTCTATGCGCAATTTACAAAACATTGTATATGGGAAATCGTAGATTAATGAACATGACAAATCAGCTACTAAGTTTATGTAATATTTAGTTGAAATAAGTAGCCGTCTGATCATTTAATTCATGGCTATATTACATTTCTGATTTCCAATAACGCATTTGTAGGCGTGAAATAAATTTGTTGTTGTCATTGTTGTTTTTGTCGTTGTTGTTAAGACGTCGGCTACATTCCCCTGTTCCCCTCGGGATATATAGGCTGCTTGTTTTGGAATACTCGTACCTTTTTTTCTACCCTCTCTCTAGGACAAGTGCCGTCTACCTTCCACTGCATCTCCACGCCTAGTGCGATGATGGTTGCGCAATCAAGCATTAGTATCTTTCGCCTGGGGCGAGTTTTGAATTTAAATCTAATAAAACTGACAGTAAACATATCGAGATTAGTAACACTGAGAAGTCTGAATATGTTTCCGATGAAAACGACCAAAATTACGAGATTTCCAATATCAAAAAATATATTCAAAACAATGTATTGATCAATAGAGGCGAGAGGATAAGTGAATATTAACCCACAGCGCAATGTGAAAGCAAGTATTCTTTATCAGTTTTTGACTACGTCAACATTTATTTTAAAAGGGCTATTATGCATTATAATAAAATAAAAGTTTCATAATCTTCTAGAGCAGGATATACTACATATATTTCAATTCGATCATGGCATGAGGGCCACAGGTTTGTTAGCCACTGGCTATTAAGTGCTACCCTCGTGAAAAAGGGACGTTTTTTTAAAATACTGGTCAAATTTAAAGGCTGTAGAGCCTTACGTTGCCGAATTATAGATGAGAAAACAAGACGCGATTTTTGCCAAAATGTGTAGAGCGGCCACGTTGGTGTTCCACTGAGTGACCCCAACATGGCGCACGAAACTTCAAAGGCTTAAGATGATGGAATATTCAGTTTTGTTTAATGAGTTCGTCACACCAAAATAAAAACATATTACAAAAAGATTTGAATAACAATAACTGACTGCACGTTAGTACGAAAAGTTGAAATGAATGGGATGTGACGAGAGAAAGGAACGGAACTTACGTCCCAATTGCAACCTTAGTAGATATCATTGGAAAAAATTGCACATACATTTGGAATATTTGTTCTTTTCGGTATTTTCCCTCTCTTTCCAAAGCAAAAGGTTGTTCTTAAAAGTAAAGTTATATAGCACAAGTAAACTGCGTGACCGAACATCCTAAATGACCCTGTAAATCTTCTGTTCTTCGCGAACTACTGTAGTTAGCGTGTTTTCGAGGTAACGAAACCTAAGAAACCATAAGAGGCGAATGTATAGGCCAACAGATAGTATGAACTTATAAAATCAGCAAAAATACGGTTCTGTTTATTTTGACAGGTTCTGTTTTATTTCAAGGAGAGACGATTTTCTAGCTTGACTCCGGATAATATGACATGCATTTTCTCTTGTAAAATACATCCAACAGCGTATTTTCAACTCAAAAAGTACGGTGGTTTTTTTCAATAGAATTCAATCTAAACCATATAATACAGTCCTTGAATAGTTGAATTAACTGAATCCACTTCTGTTTTTTTTTTTTTTTTTTTTTTTTGCCTAGATAGTCATTATTTTGAGAAAAGATCCAAAAACCGTGAAATCGTAGCCGACCAAATGTTAACAGATTTTTTTCTGATGGAAATGGGGATTCTGCGCCATCCGGAACCGGTGCTATCCGGTGCTCGGCCCAGGTCCCCACTCGGACCACAGGTGTTGAGCCTATTTTATTACTAAAAATGGCGGGAAAATCCATGGAAGAATAATGCGTTCTTATAGTTATTACATATAACTTTTTATTGTATAGCATATTATTTAAAACATAGGCAACGGTTTTAATTTTTAAAACCATTGCCTATGGCAAATCAAATAATCTGACCATGATGTGTCCATGATGAGGTTTTGATGTACATCAACAAACCTAGGTGTTTGCTGCTTTAGTTTATACAAGTGCTGATTAAGAATATTTAATTTCGATCAAGCCATGAACTCCATTCATTCCTTGGTTGAGCTCATAGACCTTAGACATTTGGTCCATACACATTTACAAGTCCAAAAATTGTTCTTGTAATGAGTGGCAGAAATGATGCTCTGTGGTGAAAGTGTCCTATGCAAAATGTTCCCTTGGGAGAGATACCGCTTTGGCAGTGGCAGAACTAGTTCGAGTTAGTTCGCTGAGCGTGGTATACTGTATATTGAGTAGCTGCCAAGTCTTTCATACGGTGGCCCATAGGGGACAACTGCAAACAAATAAAAGCTGCTGCAAAGAAATTATGACCGTTGAAAATAAATTAAAGTTGCTTGTAAGATTAAGAATTTCCGCAGACTAGAGGCCCCGCAGGCGCCATAAATATTTAACATCAAGAATCAGTCGAGCGTGCATCATTAACTTGTAAGTAGTTTTCTTTTTTTTTCTTTTTTTCTTTTTGGTTTGCCCCTTTTTGTAAAGCTTATTAATTATAAGTTGTTTGTTGTAGCGAATCGTACAATCTTCCGTGTAATTGTCGAACAATTGTCAAGCTGGAGCTAATAAATACGTATGTTGGAGTCAATGTGTACGAAGGCTCGACTATTTATGTAGTTGGAGACTACATTCATTCGAAGTTAATGTCATTTATCATTGACTTTGGTTATCGAAATCGCCGAAATTATCTAAACTAGAAGATGTACGACCAGGATGGAAGAAATTTGGATGAATTTGGTGAAGATTTAAGAGAGAGATTTGAGAGAGTAAAATCAGTCCACGAGCAAGTACATGAAGAATCGCACGTGCGACACAGGGAGCCCAACCAGAAATTCCAAGAAATTAAGGGAGCAGTGTCAGCAAAACCAAGCGTAGAGAATGGTGGAAAAAAGGTGACATGGCCATCATTAACGCAAGATTTAGTTGGTTTTGGTGCTGAACAACGAGAGCCCGATGTTAGAAGATCTTCGAGAGTTAGAGAACCAAAGAAATTTGGCGAAGAAGAAGTCAGAGCCGAACGAGCGATTCGGTATAGACGTAGTAGATCAGGATATCTTGGAGAGCTGAGGAAGAATTGGAACAGAGTACAAGAATTGATGAAGAGCCCTGAAGTCGACGTGGTAACACTAGAAGATAGTGTCCAAAAGTACAATGAAGCGTTCAGGAAGTTTGTCGATGCCCACGAGATATGTATGGAGATTGAAGATGACGAAGAGAGGAGAACACTGTTAATGGATAGTTATGAAAACCAGAGAGACATGAAGTGGCAGATAGAAAACTTGTTGAATGAGTGGAGAGCCAACAAGCAAAGACCAAAGTCCCCATCCGAATCTGGATTCAGTCGTGCTTCTAGTTCGTCTAGTATAAAAGAGAAAACGAAATTTATGGAAGAAGCGAGACTTAGAGTAAATGCGCTGAAGCAGAAACAAGATTTAGATCGCCAAATGGAGCAGATAGAGAAGCAAAAGGCAGAACTTAGCAGAAAAATCGAGCTGATAGACGCGGAAACCCAGGCGAAGCAGGCTGCTCTAGAATTGATGCTAGAACAATACGTTACGGAAGAAAACGTTGAACATTCCCGTTGGGAAAGCGAGAACCACATTGAGATTACACCCCAGTTCAGCCGCCCACGGCCTCAATCCCCATTGAAAAGAGATGACCAGTATTCCAAGAAAACTTTCGTACCTGTAGTGACTAGTGAATTCGCGATGAAAGGTACGCACATGCAGGTTCCTGATCCACTTCCATCGTGTCACCATACCATTCCCAGTGTTTATACTAATTGTTGTTATACGAGCCCGAAAATGGCGTCGACACCCGTTACCCTTACAGAGAAACTCACTAGCTCGCCGCAAGTGAGCCAAGGGATGGCGCTGAGAGCATCGGCGTCGCCACATGTTCCAGCTGTTCAAAATCCAACGCCGACAGAGTTTCGTCCCTCGTATACCCCTCCATCACTACCCAGAGAAAGTTCCATGGTAGACGCTTGGACGACGATAGCGCAAGCAATCAAACAAGGTCCGTCCCTACCGAAAGTGGAATTAATGAAGTTTAGTGGAGACCCCCTGGAGTACGCAGAGTTCGTTACGAATTTCAAGGATAACATCGAAAGTCAAGTGTCGGACGAGTCGCAGAGACTTACCCGTTTACTAGCACAATGCGTAGGAAAGGCGAAGGAAGCAATTAGAAGCTGCGTGAACCTCCCGGTTTGCGAAAGATACGTTGAAGCGTGGCGAACTCTACATCAGAACTTTGGACAGCCGCACATGGTAGCTGAATCTCACGTCAGGAGACTGAAAGAGATTCTGATCAGAAGAGCTGACGCTAGTAGCCTGATGGAGTTCGCGAGGAAGCTGGAAGACGCAAGGAGAGTGCTTACTAACATGGGTTTCAGTTATTCAAGTCGCTTGGACAACGAAGAGACCATAGTCATGCTGATGAGAAAACTGCCAGACGAAGGCTTAAAGAGGAAATGGGCCGACAAAGCTGGAGATCTTATCAAGATAAAGGGCAGAGCTGAGTATGCAGACTTCGTCCAGTTCGTTAAGAATACAGCGGACAGAATTAACAACAGATACGGACAGGAACTAAGGGTGACTTCCTCGACGACAGAAAAGGAAAGAAGAGATCCAAAGAAAGAAAGATCTGACCAAAGATATAAAGTCACGACCTTAGCAGCCGTTCAAAGTGATCAGAGCCAATGCCCATCTGCGATCGCTCACAAATGCCCACAATGTTCAGGACCTCACGGAGTTTGGAGATGCTGGAAATTCAAAAGTTCTTCTCTAAAAGATCGTCTTAAGACGGTGAAGCAACACGGTCTTTGCAGAGCCTGCCTTGAAGAAGGACACTGCGCCAAGTCGTGTACAAAGGGATTCAAGTGTAGAATCTCAGGATGCGGTAAGGAGCATCACTACTTGATTCACATCGAAGACAGCGAAGGAGATCGCGTGAAAGACAACAGCAATTCAACTCGGAAGAGCGTCGAAAGAAATGTACAAGTAAGAGAGGCGACATCAGGGAGTCAGGAAAGAACAAACTCAGTAAAGACAACTAGTCAGTCAACGCCTTCGACCGTCTGCCCAAATGCTATAGCAGTAGAGCCAAGTGATCCCGTCACAGTCAGCGCACTAGAAGTTTGCAGACCGAAAGTATGCTTCAAGGTTGTACCTGTCAAGGTCAGCACCCCTCAGAGTGACAAGCAGATCATCACATATGCATTCTTTGACAGTGGTTCGGACGCAACCCTCTGTATGGAGAGCTTAATAGACGAATTAGAGATCAAAACCAAGAGGCAAGCAAGATTTACGATGTCTACCGTCAATTCGCAGGAAAGGAAATGCGGATATGAAATAGACTTAAAAGTAGAATCTTTGGCTGGAGACGCACACTTCCGTTTAGAGAACGTACTGACCACGAGACATCTTCCTGTTCTGCCGAAGCATGTGGCGACCAATGAAGAAATAAAGAAATGGCCGCACCTTAAAGATCTTACCCTAAGAGAAATCGACAGAAGAAGGGTAACCATCCTCATCGGTAGCGACCGTCCAGATATTATAGAGAAAGAACTGGATAGAAGAGAAGGTGGTAAGGGAGAGCCTTTTGCGGTGAAAACCCCCTTCGGTTGGACTGTCTATGGACCTATAGTAGAATCTACAGAAAGTCAAGTGAATGTGAGTCTTACTAGCACCGAACACGAGAAGCTAAACCTTCAAATAGAACGCATGTATAACGACGAGTTCGGGAACTCTTATAATGACGCAGATGAAGGTATGTCCATCGAAGACCACAGAGCGAAAGATATTATGGACAAATCAGTAAAGTTAATTGACGGACATTATCAATTAAGACTTCCATTTCGTCAAGATCGCCCGATTCTTCCAGATAGCCGAGCGACCGCGGAAAGGAGATTAGAATGGTTGAAGAAAAGGATGCAGAAAGAGGAAAAATTTAAAGAGAAGTACAATCAAGTCATGGAAAAGTACAAAAGTGAAGGTTCTTCGAGGGAAGTGCTGGAAGAGGAACTCCATAACCTGAAACCAGTATGGTACTTGCCTCACCATGCAGTTTGGCATCCGAGGAAACCAGAGGAACCGCGAGTAGTGTTCGATTGCGCCGCCAAGAGTGGAGGTACTTCGTTGAATGAACAGTTACTTCAAGGACAAGAGAATACAAGTCCGTTGATTGAAGTAATCCTAAGATTCAGAGTGAACGAAGTTGCTGTGGCAGCAGATATTAAGAGAATGTTTCATCAAGTCCACGTAGTGCCAGAGGACCGCGGCGCATTGTGTTACCTATGGTGGCCAAACGGAGATTTAACTAAAGAACCCAAAGTTCACCAAATGCTCGTACATATATTTGGTGCAACATCATCGCCGAGCATCGCTGGTTATGCACTGAGAAGAACCGCAAAGGACAACGAGCACGACTTCATGCCAGAGACCATCGATGCTGTGTATAAAGATTTTTACGTTGACGACTTGTTGAAATCGTTTGCTGATGTTGATCGAGCTATACGAGTGAGCAAGCAGTTACAGACCTTGCTAGCTAGAGGAGGATTCAAGTTAACAAAGTGGATGTCCAGTCATCGCGAAGCTTTGTCAGAATATCCAGTAGAGGAACGCGCACCAGCGATCAAGGACTTAGATTTAGCGTCAGAAAGTCTACCTGTAGATAGAGCCCTGGGAATCCACTGGGACGTAGAACAAGATACCTTTAACTTAGTTACGAGTAGCAAGGCACATCCGGAGAATCGAAAGGGCGTCCTGTCATCAGTTGCAACTATTTATGATCCCCTCGGGTTTGCAAGCCCTCTTCTCCTACCTGGTAGAGAAATAATTCAAGAACTTTGCCATAGGAGATATGACTGGGACGAGAATCTCCCACCAGATATACTTGCCAGTTGGATAGAATGGAAAAAAGGACTTGCAAGTTTGAAAGATCTAAGTATTCCACGTTGCTTCAAACCAAAGAACTTTGGTACTGTAGTGAGGGCGGAGCTCCACCATTTTGCTGACGCTTCACAAGAACATGGTTACGGAACGGTTTCCTACCTGAGACTGATAAACGAAAGAGGTCAGATTCATTGTAGCTTTGTGATGGGAAAGTCTCGTGTTAGACCTTTGAAGAGCACAATGACCGTACCCAAGCTGGAACTTACAGCCGCAACCCTGCTTGTTCAGATGAATAAGTTGATTGTCAGAGCGTTGCAAAGAAGACTCAGGATCGACAACGTCAGTTATTGGACAGATTCTATTATCGTTCTTAGATACATCTTCAACGAAGTGAGAAGATTTACCACCTTCGTCGCAAATCGTGTTGCCATTATTCGACAAGAATCGGTTCCAGAACAGTGGAAACACGTAAGATCCGAGCTTAATCCAGCTGATTATGCTTCAAGAGGGATCAAGGCAACAGAATCAAGAAAGCTGCAGATATGGAGACAAGGACCAGAGTTTTTGTGGACGGAAGAAGAAGAATGGCCTCCACAGCCACCAGAGATATCGGCAACATTGTCAGAAACGGATGAAGGAGTTAAGAAGGAGAAAGTGACAGTCGGAGCAACGACGCTGCAGAAGGACTTTTGGGACTCACTGTTTCGCAAGTACTCGACCTGGAACAGGCTAAGAAGAGCAGTTGCATGGCTCATCAGAGCTGTTCGTAAGTTGATTGAAGCTTGGCCGCGTAAAGCTGAGCGCGACAGCGCCAAGAGCTTGCGACCCAGTCAGGAGACCTTGTCATTTTCGGAAGTTGAAACAGCGGAGAGAAGAATCGCGAGATTCATCCAGAAGGAGTCGTTCTTAAACACTCAAGACAGTGAAGTAGGAATCTTGAGCAAGGAAGTTAAAGAACGATTCATCCACCTGAAGCCAATTTTAGAAGACGGAGTGATTCGGGTAGGAGGGAGATTGGATCGTTCACATCTGTCCTATGATGCGAAGCATCCCATCATCTTGCCTGGAAAACATCCAGTAACAGAGCTGATAATACGTCATTATCACTATCGCAATGGTCACGTTGGAACCAATCAAGTATTAGCCGAGATACGACAACGTTTTTGGATAATAAGTGGAGTGTCGTCGGTTGGAAGAGTCTTGCGCAAGTGCCACGAATGCAGGCGTCAGAATGCTAGGATGGGAGAACAGATTACAGCTCCACTACCTGAAGTGAGATCGTCTTCGGACGGACAAGAACTAGTCTATCCGTTTGCCGCAGTCGGCTTAGACTACTTTGGACCGCTGTACGTCAAAATTGGACCAAATACAAGATCCAAGAGAGATCCTGCCTTGAACAAGCGATACGGTTGCATATTCACGTGCCTAAGGTACAGAGCAGTCCACATCGAGGTGGCACAAGACTTATCTACTGATAGTTTTATCAACGCAGTGATACGTTTCGTTAGTAGACGTGGACCCCCAAGAATCATATACAGTGATAACGGCACTAATTTCAAGGGAGCAGAGTTAGACGTCATCAAAGCAATGAAGACGTGGAACCAAGATCGGATACAGAACGAGCTGAATCAAAGAGATGTACAGTGGAAGTTCAATCCTCCCGCAGCGAGTCACCAAGGTGGCGTTTGGGAACGTCTTATCCGATCAGTCAGAAGAATTCTACACTCCATGTTAGGAGAGCGTTTTGTAAATGATGAAACGCTCCACACATTCTTAACAGAAGTAGAGAAGATCATGAATGACAGACCCATAACGAACGTCTCAAGTGATCCCCGAGATTTAGAGGCACTCACACCAAACCACATATTGCTACTCCGCAAGAACACATCCCTACCCCCAGACGAGATAAAGGATGTCGACAAATATAAAGCAAGATGGAAGCACGCCCACCTGTTAGCAAACGAGTTTTGGCAGCGATGGACAAAAGAATACCTGCCGATGCTGCAAGAGCGACAGAAATGGCTACGAGAAAAAGCTAATTTCAAGGTTGGCGACTTAGTCCTCTTAGCAGACAAGAATACCCCAAGAGGTCAATGGCCAAAGGCATTGATTCAACAGACAATGCCGGATAACGACGGAGTCGTAAGACAAGTGATCGTGAGGACGGCCGATGGAGAGTACCGCCGAGACGTGCGAAAGCTTTGTATGCTAGAAGAAGAATTGTTGAAGACCAAGACTGAAGCCGAGGACCAAGCAAGAAGCAGTCCGCAGAAGAAAGAGTAGCCACAAAAGTGAACACGAAGGAATGAAAGCATTCAAGACTTGAACTGTTTATAATTAAGTTACAAGAGACGTTAAAAAGTGTTAAGTAATTTAGTAAATGATTGTGTTTAGATGGGCAGAAAAGACCCAGAATAGTCTTTGGCGGGGGAGCGTGTAAGATTAAGAATTTCCGCAGACTAGAGGCCCCGCAGGCGCCATAAATATTTAACATCAAGAATCAGTCGAGCGTGCATCATTAACTTGTAAGTAGTTTTCTTTTTTTTTTCTTTTTTTCTTTTTGGTTTGCCCCTTTTTGTAAAGCTTATTAATTATAAGTTGTTTGTTGTAGCGAATCGTACAATCTTCCGTGTAATTGTCGAACAATTGTCAAGCTGGAGCTAATAAATACGTATGTTGGAGTCAATGTGTACGAAGGCTCGACTATTTATGTAGTTGGAGACTACATTGCTGCAAAAATATATAAGTTGCTGCAAACAAATAAAAGTTGCTGCAAACAAATAAAAGTTGCTGCAAACAAATAAAAGTTGCTGCAAACAAATAAAAATTGCTGCAAACAAATAAAAGTTGCTGCAAACAAATAAAAGTTGCTGCAAACAAATAAAAGTTGCTGCAAAAAAATAAAAGTTGCTGCAAACAAATAAAAGTTGCTGCAAATTAATAGAAGTTGCAGCAAACAAATAAAAGTTGCTGCAAACAAATAAAAGTTGCTGCAAAAAAATAGAAGTTGCTGCAAACAAATAAAATGTTGCTGCAAACAAATAAACGTTGCTGCAAATTAATAGAAGTTGCAGCAAACAAAAACAAACATCACGGCAAATTAATAAATGTTTTTAGAAAATAAAAGTTTGGTGGCCCACAAGGGACATGCCAGATACAAAAATGTCAATATTTGAAATGCCAGATAAAAAAAATGCGAAATGCCAGATAAAAAAAAGAAACATTCATGAGGTCAGCGGTGAACAATCGTGATTATGCGCTCAGTGGTGATCTACGTTTTACCACGTGCACTATATTCAATACGGCCACAGGTAGCCCAAGCGTATACATTGTACTGATTTACTATACAATATATGACTTCATAAATCTTCATTTTCGTTCACTGAATTTTAATAAAATCCACTGAAACAGTAGTATAGCAAAAGCTGGTCCCAGCGCAATGCTTTGCGACTCCATATTATGACATGGAACCAGCTTAACTAAAAGTATTATGTACCAAAACCACCCAGGATATTATATATAAGGGTACGAAGGTTTTTATATTAAGGATAAAATATATCCTGTTATATATGAGTATAAATGCAAATTTTGTAATTATGCTTTTACGACCTATCATTCCCTAGCAACACACGAGGCTAAGGAAACATGTAAAGATAAGAAGTTTAGATGTGAGAAGTGTAATGCTAGGTTTGCTAGGAAGAATGGTTTAAGCCAACACAGGTGTGGAAGGATATTTGAGTGTGAAAGTTGTGGAAGAAAGTTTAAGAGGGAATATGATTTGAAGATGCATAAAGAAAAGCAGACCATACCCTGTCAAAGGGAGTATGAATGTTATGAGTGTGGATATAATTGTAGGAATAGCACCCAAATGAAGGGCCACCTGCTTTACCAATGTGAAAAAACGAGGATAGGACCCCCAGAGGAGTGTAGATTTTGCAACCTAACACTAGATACCCCAGAGGAATGTCAAAGGCATGAGAACCAGCCCAGATCAGGACTTAAAAAATTAGGTATTATATAAATATGTGTGTGTGTGGAACTTTTAGTTGGGGAATGTATTGCGACAGCTGTTTTAACAGACTTACAAAACCAAAGTCCTTGATTTGCTGTGGTAAGGAGATGCGAATAGAAGATGACACGTCAGCGGAGTGTTACGAGTGTGGTAGGAACATTGCTAATGCCGTGCCCTGTGCTACCATAGAGCAATATTACTCCAATGGAGGCCGTAAGAAAACACCTTATAAGAGAATAAAATACTTTAGGGAATGGATGAGTCATATTCAAGGCCATCATCCCGTATATCTTAGCGAGGAACAAATGGAGAAAATTACAAACAACCTAGAAGAGCCAACGCCGCAAAGCTTAAAAAGGATGCTAAGAAAATTTATAAGAGCATATTTTTTTCCCTTTTTTCGGCAACCATTTTCGGCTACCTTTTCTACTTTCACACAGGCTTTCCTGGTAGACACATTTCTACGCTAAGTAGTACTTTTGGTACCACTGCTGCGCTGGGAACAACCCCAGGAATGTCCGTAGTAGGTAGAGGCGATTTGCCTCCCCATTTGCAAGGGCTATAGGAAGATACTATCTACGCCGCGGTAGCTGTGCCAAAGTGGCTACGTAGCCCGGTATGCGAATGTCTCGCAGCGTTTGTTTGTGCTCTGTAGAGACCTTCCAAAATCTCCAGGAGTATTTGTGTTGTTCTTTGTTTTCCTAGCATGTAGCTAGCTATGCCTAGAGCTACATAGAGATACATGTCTATATCCTATGGACCCATAGTGTTTGTCCATGGAATACCCATGTCCAAACTATATTTCTAGATGTATATGGCAACACCCAAAATACTATCCGAGGAAGAAATCGCAGGATTGTTGGAAGATAGACGGAACGGCGTAGGGCTGCAGAAGGTAGACAAGAAGTACGGCATAGGAATGCCAAAGATACGCAGGATAGAGAGAGAGAGAATGGTCTGGAGGTAGCAATCCCCGAAAAGCCGCCTACTACGGATTTGCAGAAACATTTCCTGGAAGTGCAGGATTCCTTTGCTATAGTCCTGGACGATCTCCAAAAAGCTAGAGAAGAAATGCAAAGCGCAAAGGAGGAATTGCTAGCCAGAATGGACCAAAAAGATGTGGAAATAGATCCCGAGTTGGAAAATGCGGTAGAGGACTTGTCCGACGAAGTAGAAGGAGTGGACAAAAAGATAGACTGGCAAATAGGTAGCAATGTGCTATTTGCAGTCGTAGGCATAGCTGCCGTCGTTTGGGCGCGAAGCAGGACACCCAAAGTAGTCTACTATGCGCGCCGAGAAACGCCCAAACCGAAGTCTAGGATTCCGGAGATGGAGTAGAGACGTGCACCAGTCGGTCTTTCTTCTTTGCCTTGGTAGTCTTTTCTCTACCAATTTTGCAGTACAAGGGCGGCTGCTGCGTCCAATCTATTTCCTGCTCGTCCAGAAAGTGCCCCCAAACCGGTGTAGTAGCATGTTCTAACGTGCAGCCCTCCAAAACGCACTCGGGGCATTTCTCCGAGAGAAACAGAATTGTTCTTTCTTTTTTTCTGTAGGTGGTTTTGGCGTACTTCCAGCATTGGTACTCGCCTTCCTGCATGTGCAAAGACTGCGTGCATTCCTTGTTTGGCGGCGCCGGTACTTCCAGTAGCTTTCCTGGGTTTTTGGGTATCGAATGGTCTACTTTCCTAGCCAATTCGTAGTATGTATCCAAACCGGGACCTTCCGGCACAAAGGCAATGGCTACGTTGTTTTTCCACTCCACCAATATCTCTTCCCCGGGGATAGCAATGCGCATGTTTTCGTTTGCTTCGAACTTTCCAGCTGCAAATGCGTCCAGCAGCGCTTCCGTTGCCCACGCAATGCAACGCGGTGTCCTCTCGCAGGCCAAACGGTATCTACGTTTTTGGGTGCTGCGTATCCTAGTATTTTGTACTCCCCTGCGGGTATTTCTTGCATTCGGTGTACTTTGGGTCTCTCGTATCCCTCCAGGTAGGAATCGGGGCATTCGAAGAACGATCCCCGTAGATTGTCTGTTCTCCTGGAAATTCTATCCAATGTTTTCCTTTATTTCTCCAATTCTTTCTCTATGGCTTTCCTGTCTTCTTCTTTTTGCCGCAGCACGGAGTTCCTTTGCTCCAAAAGTTCTGCGTGGTATCTTCTTGTGGCTTCGACCAATTCGTCTCCTTCCAAATCGTCCCGTATGTCTTCCAATTTTTGCTGTCGTTTTCTTTTGGACAACGTGGATATTCTTCGGTCCGTAGGCACTTCTAGTATGCCAAACAAACTCTTTTCCACTCCTATCTTTTGCGTCTTCTTCGTGCGCCATACCCACTCTACGTGTTTTGTGGTAGGTAGGAAGTCTGCGATAGTAGGAGGATCTTTGTGTACTCTGGTGGGTTTGTTAGGCTCCGCCAATACGGTAGGAGAGTCCTTCGTGTAGCACCGCAGCGGTAGGATTTCCACCGGGTCCAATCCTCGTACATCTATGCGGAATATGGGGCATTTGCGCAGGCCAAACTCTGCATTGTTCCCATTTTTCGTTGCCTCGTACGCGTATGCCGGCTATACGTCCTGTCTCCGCATGCCAGTACCACGCAAGGAAGATTTCTTTTGTCTCCTCGCAGCAAATACACAAACATCTATCCAAGTGTTCCGCGAGTGCCAACCACATGTTCTTTGGCGGTTGTACTACGAATATGTTTTCTAGAGGTTCTATTGTTTCCGCGATGGCATTGGTGTGTTCTTTGGAGAAATCCCTGCCGTAGATGGATATTTCCACTCTGCTGCATCCTCTTTTCTGCACGTCTGGATGCAGGAATGTTCTACGCAGGTGGTCGTTCGGACAATCCACGTACTCTGCCAACTTTGCGCCTACTGGATTCTGCACTTCCCCGGCTTCGAAGTTGGATACTATTTTGTTGTATATTTTTGTACGTTTCCCATCCAAGTGCAAACGTGGCTGCCTACTTGGTGTGTATTGTCCAAAATAGTACCCTTACGTCCACCCAGTTCTCCCTGGTGTTCGTAGCCCAGCTGTAGCAATCTGCGTACCAAAGCTTTTCTATCCAAGGTTCCGGAGAAATCCTGTGTGTAGTCTACGGAATAGATACCATATCCGTGGGAATCTAGCAAAGTAGCAAACTGGGGTATCTTTTCCTCTACGGTTTCTGTGGACAATTCCGAGGTGTCTACTTTGGCTACGAATACCGCTGCGGGTTCTCCATGCAAACTGGACCACTTGGCTGCCATGTGGGAGACGCGATCTACTATTTTTCCTTGTCTGCAGCTGTGTACTATTTGGACATGTAGGAAGGTACCAAATGCTTCCTTGGTCGCAGTGGATATTTTGGAGACTAGAGTTTTTGCGTTCCTGCATATTCGCCCATACATGTCGTTTTCTGCGACAAATCCATAGACAAACACGTCGTCTACAAACGGCGTTTTGGGGTCCATACAAAAAAGGAGAGGCAAATCGCCTCTACCTACCACGGTATATTCTGGTGCTTGTTCCCAGCGCAGCAGTGGTTCCAAAAATACTACTTTGCATAAAAGTGTGTCTACCAGGAAAGCCGGTGTGGGAGTAGGAAAGGTAGCCGAAAAAAGGGAAAAAAATATGCTCTTATATTAAACTTTCTTTCACACCTGTGTTGGCTTAAACCATTCTTCCTAGCAAACCTAGCATTACACTTCTCACATCTAAACTTCTTATCTTTACATGTTTCCTTAGCCTCGTGTGTTGCTAGGGAATGATAGGTCGTAAAAGCATAATTACAAAATTTGCATTTATACTCATATATAACAGGATATATTTTATCCTTAATATAAAAACCTTCGTACCCTTATATATAATACCCTGGGTGGTTTTGGTACATAATACTTTTAGTTAAGCTGGTTCCATGTCATAATATGGAGTCGCAAAGCATTGCGCTGGGACCAGCTTTTGCTATACTACTGAAACTTCTACAGCGTGTTTTGGTTGTTCTTAGCTTCACTCTGAGCGAATTTCGTTCAAACAAACTGCACTTTCCCCACCGTGAAGGAAAGTGCAGTTAGATTCATATGTGATATGGCAGCCGATTATAGACATTTCCCGGGAGGGGGAGGGGGGTACTACCACCCCAACTTGGGTAGGGGTGTGCCGCCAGGACCTCAAAACCCTGACCCTATATATCCCAGACCTAAAATTTTGATTTTACATACCCTACCTCAGACTAAAACTAAGAATTGTACATCCTATCCCAGACTAAAAGACGGAAAAGACGGTTTTTCAATAGATTGCAATCAATATTTACTAACGTTTTTATTTACTAACTTTGGCTGCTGTATGTTGCATTTTATTGTTTTTGTGCCGGCAGAAAGCGTAGCCCATTCGCCAAACAAAAATGACCAAATCGATAACCCTATCCCAGACTAAAATGATACCCTATCCCAGACAAAATGTCAAAAAATAATACCCTACCCCAGACCCAAAAGCCGAAAAACGATACCCTATAGGGCGGCACATACAGGAAATATAGGGGAGTATCACAATTAGCCCAAGCTTGGTTTCTGTGGTGTCCTGTTATAAGGAAATGTATGGAGATTCATCAAAAATTTCAATAAAATCATTGAAACGTGAAATAAAGCCACGAAATTTTACCCGATCATTGAGAAATAGCACCTCTTTCGCTCTGCGTGGTTATTTTTTGAATTTAGCCCGTTTTAAGATTTTTCCCCCCACCATTAAGAAATAAGAGAAGGTTGGAAACTCGAGTCCCAAAAGCGAACCATCACGGGTCTTTGAAACCTCGTACGTCTTCGAATTTCCTTTCCAGCGCCAAATTTTAGTCATGACCCTTCTCTCACATCCCTATAGAACCGAGAAAGTCGCATTAGAGATTAGTCTTCGCGTCTTTAAGCCATGAAATTTGCCTGTATTCACATACTACCTCGCTTGTTCTGACCCGTACTTGGAGCTCACTGTACACCAGTTCAACGGATTTCTTTCGGCAATCAAAATAATAATAAAAAAACCACGCAGAGCGAAAGAAGTGCTATTTCTCAATGATCGGGTAAAATTTCGTGGCTTTATTTCACGTGTCAATGATTTTATTGAAATTTTTGATGAATCTCCATACATTTCCTTATAACAGGACACCACAGAAACCAAGCTTGGGCTACCTGTGTTTATATTCACGATGGTAGTTTGCTATGGAAATCCCTCCCACTATTTACTTGCAGTCACGTGATTTTATGCTAGCATTGTCCTTTTAAATGACGCTTCAGCTGATAGACCAATCTTAAAAGACTTCTTTATGGTCTTATTTAGGTCTTGAAGTCTTTTTTTTTTATTCAAAATAACTTTTTGGGCCTTCAACTGCCAATGGATGATGTTTGTTATCGATTTTGTCCTAAAATGGTGCGTAAATTCCGCGAATACATACCTCAAAAACTTCGCTTTTGGGGTTTCTGTGGTTAAATGTAAAGCACTAAAACTGATCCCCTGGGGGCTATACTGATGTGTTTGGCTAAATAAAGTAATTTGCCTTTGGGACTACCCCTTAGTTTGTCCTTGTAGAGATAAAAGCAAGAGAGAAAGCTCAAAATTTCGATATTATTCGAGAAAAATCAATATTGTACGTTATTTATTATCAAAAAAGACAAGTTTTCAAATTCAAATCAAACTTTAATGTGTGTTTATGGAGTTCAGATAGCAAGCAACGGCATTAAAAGGTAATAAACCATGTTGTAAACCCCACTTTTGATTGTCAGGTTTCGCATGATCGTCCGCCATCTTGTTCCTTCGATGAAGTTTTGAATCTGATCTCGCCAAAGTGATCACTATTGTGCTTTTTGTTTTTCTTTTATAGTGGGGCGGATATGTGCTAGGATTTTTCACTTTTGGCTTAAAAGCACCCAATTTTCAGGAAATATAGCTTTTAGCATGCTTATCAATATGTGATATAGTGCCAAGCTGAAATATGCTGCTGACGTAAGATATTGGGAAAGTTGCAAAATGACGCCATCTTGAACCGGAAGTGAAATATCAAGACTCAGAAATCATAAAATTCACTCTCGAAATGATTTTATTTCACTCAATTTGCATTTGTAGCCATTCATCAGTGAAAGTTGAATATGACTTACGAACTTTGAGGGCAAAAAGGGAAAAATCTGCACATTTTCTTGGCCTCTATTTATTTAACCGGAAGTGGATGCAACATAGACCGGAAGTGAAACATTGGTGCTTTTAATCGAAGCATTCGATGTACATTCTGTACCTATTATACCTAATAAAAATATCAAATAATGATCTATAAGGATTTTTTAGTCATGAAACGACGTTTAGGGTTCTTGAAAGTTTTCTTCTTGGAGGGACTGGTAAAAATACCCATAATGCATTGGGTATCTCACGGATCGCCATTTTGTTTTTGGCTGGAGAGTCCTTTAGCAAAGCAAGTAGCGTTACAAGAACAAGAAGGGCCCACCAAGTTACTGCAAGTAGTCTTTTTACCCTACTACAAAAGGCATACATCAGGTATCAAGAAAATGATAGAGAAAGTGCCCTCACGTTTGACTGGTGCCAAAGGCAGATTTCAGCAATACCACACATTCAATTCTGGTACACAGATATGCAGCTTGAATTGTTGCTGTTGGTGTTTGTAAGATCAATCCGCCAAGCCAACTTCAGTCTTTACATCGACTCCCTTTCAATGATTCTACCTTGGTTTTTTGCACTGAACCACATCAACTACGCACGCTGGCTCTCAGTTCATTTCCGAGATATGCGCATGCTCAAGGAAACCTCTCCAGATGTCGTCAGTCAGTTTAACAGCGGTTTCTTCACCATCCACAAGCCGCCAAGATGTTTCTCAGCTATCGCAATTGATCAAGCCCATGAACAGAAAACCCCAGTGCTCTTCGTCGGTGGATGGTATCAGAAAAAAGAAATAGCAAGGCTAGTGAACGAGTTTGAAGCCGATATGAATGACGAAGCCGACAAACAGCCACCTATCAAGCACCATGAAGTAGAAGCAAACTTCCAAGTTTCATTCACTCGCGATGTAAAGGCACTTGTCGCCACGATAGAAGAAATGGGGAACCCATTCATGGAAGAGAGCGAAGATAATAATAATAATAATAATAATAATAATAATAATAATAATAATAATATAATGAAAAGGCAAAAATATACTGGAATGTACCCTTTCAACTTGAGAAAGCTCCAGAAAACAGTGCCAATAAACCCGACATAGTTGTAGAAGATAAAGAAACTAATGCTTAGACACTATTTGAAGGCACAGTTTGTCAAGTTGGTAAGATTGCGGAGAGAACTGTTGAAAAACAAGAAAAATACACGGAACTACGTGCAGGCATCAAAAAAGAGTGCAAAAGCTCAAGTGTAAATCAGATTAACATAGTGTTTGACTTTCTCGCAGGACATCACGAACAGCTAAGAAAAGACCTAAGAACAATTACAAATACAGACAGGGAATTGAACTTTCTTATAGAACGATGTCAGAAATGGATTTTAAGCCAGAACGTTAATATAGTCAAGAAGTTCTATGAATATGCATAATCTGAAGAAAGGATTGAAAAAAAATGATGAACTTAACTAGCCTAGACTTAGTCCGCTGGTCAATGTAAGCATGATATATACAGACAAATAAAACTTGCCATAATAATAATAACATTTATTTATTTAGACACGATTGATATTACAGCATGGCTGATGTGGTCGTGTATAAGACTATAATAAAATAATAATTATTGGATACGAGAAGAAAACATTAAAATAAGTGAATAAAGAAATCGATGAATAAGGTAACATAAGATGAAACTAAAATCAAGTCCTTAACAGAGTTGATATTATAATAAATATAGTTGTTATTTACATATTTACATTATTCATTTACATAATTACACAAAAGTCATATGTTGCATTGTTCTGTTGCATTGTTCTCATAACTCAGTACGAAGGGCATGTTTTAACTCCTTTTTAAACATAGATTTGGATTTGAATGTTCGTGATTTATCAGGTAGCTGGTTCCAGAGTTTGGTACCTTGGAGTCTAATGGATTTCTTGCCGTAGTTGGTAGAGTGTCGTGGCAGCTTTATGATGTTGGACCCTCGAAGAATGTATCCAACGTCTTGTCTTGTGAAGAGTTGTTGCAGGTCGTGGTGCGAGTTTTCGTCGTGTAGGCACATGTGTACGAAAACGCCAAGTTTGATGTTGAAGAAGTGGGTCAGTGGTTTCCAGTGCAGTTGGTCCATGATCTGAGTTCTTGGAGTATCCCATGACAAGCCATGGATGATACGAGCAGCACGGAAGTCTGCTTGTTCTTAACACTAAAGATATTGCTGGACCAGCAGCAGTTACAAGGATGCGCCAAATAGAGTCACTTGGAATATACAGCAGTTCAAAACCTTCATATCTGAGTGTTTGGAAAAAAGAACCACTTCAATTTATGAACCTATTAAAAGAAACAAGCTATGCTTTTTTAACGAACCTACACCCAAGAGATCCAAGGCATCACAGCAAATTTCATCTTTAAAGAGCGACTGCTCTCTCTTTTCCAGGCTGTTTATATCTTGCCAAACAGGAAAAGGTGACCTCGATGATTTCTTTCAACACGAGAATCAAGCGTGCCCCCCTCCCCCCCTCCCTGTCTTACATGGGGAAGCTACGCCTCCCTGGGAAGAAATCAGAGCTTGCTGAATGCTTGAAGACGTACACCACACCAAAAGAGGAATTGCCCGGTAACATTGATGTCATCCTTATTGATGGAGCTGCCGTTGTCAATATGGTAAAGCCTGGAGCTGTAGAGAAAACATTCATCAACTATGCTGACCAATCCTTCTTGCCTTATGTAAAGTCACAGCTTCGTCATGCAAGACGTGTGGATATTGTCTGGGATGATTATATTGATAACAGTTTGAAAGCCACAACAAGATGTCATCGGGGTGCTGGTGTTCGATGGCGGGTCACAGGAAACAACCAACTTCCACGTAACTGGAAAGATTTTTTGCGAGTCGATGCCAATAAGCGCAAACTTTTCAAGTTCTTAGCTGAATGTGTGAGTTCTGTGGATGTGGAACCTGGTAAACAAGTCATCACTACGCATGGCGAAGAAGTACTATGTAATATCCCACGTGACACATCAATGCTAGCTCCCTGTTCGCATGAAAAAGCAGAATGTTTATTCATGTCTCAGATTCAGTCAACCAAGGCTTTAAGAATATTCTTCTCCGAGTCGTTGACACTGATGTCCTAGTTTTAGCTGTTGTCCATCAAGTTCCCCATCTTGAGCAGTTGTGGGTGACATTTGGCACTGTGCAGCATCTGAGATATATTACAGCACACGAAATTGCAAGCAGCTTAGGGACACACACATCAAAAGCACTGCCAGTATTTCATGCATTTACAGGCTGTGATACTGTGTCTTCCTTTGCAGGACGGGGTAAGAAGACTGCCCTAGAAGTCTGGAAATGCTACCCAGATGTTACCCAAGCTGTTCTAGAGTTGGCATCTTCTCCTAGTGATATCAGTGAAGAATGTATTGGCCACCTTGAGCGTTTTGTCGTACTTATGTACGACAAAACCAGTGAAAAGACAAAGGTAAACGATGCAAGAATGCAACTATTCAGCCAGAAAGGAAGATCACTCGAATTCATTCCTCCAACAGGGGCAGCGCTTATACAACACACCAAGCGAGCTTGTGTATCAAGGGGGCCACTGCTGGAGTCAGGCACTCGATTTTACAGTAAATTTCAAAATATAATAGATAAGCGTATACATGAGAATCCTGTTTTCTGGAACTTCCTGAATAGGAAAAAACAATTGCTTCGAAAAAAAATTTGCTTAGGCAACATTTGATTCAAATGACTGGGAAGTTCGAAAACTGGTATTTCTCTAAAGCATTTATGACGCCGTGGCTTTCGTGTTTCTGTCTCGCAATGTTTCACTTCCGGTCTATGTTGCATCCACTTCCGGTTAAATAAATAGAGGCCAAGAAAATGTGCAGATTTTTCCCTTTTTGCCCTCAAAGTTCGTAAGTCATATTCAACTTTCACTGATGAATAGCTACAAATACGAATTGAGTGAAATAAAATCATTTCGAGATTGAATTTTATGATTTCCTTGACCTAGGCCATGGCCCTACCTATGGCCCTATCTATGGCCTACTTTTATTTCTCATAAATTCTCCGAAATATCAATATTTTTCACAGTATTTATTGCCAGAAATCCTTTGGAAGAATCTTAGCTGACAATGGCAGCCCGACAGCTATCTTGTTAGCACGGCAGGGCACAAACTTCTATTGTAACTAATATTGGGCTTCCTGTGCATTTATTTGAGCCAGTTGTTTTGATGAGTCAGCAGATTTGTCTTTCTTAATTTTAATTAACGAGCACGAGGTGAGTTCATATGTTTATATTTCATTGTTTTCATTTCTCCTTTGGGATATACTGCAATTAAAGTAATGTGATATTGATCTCTTTTTTATTAAAGAGTCTACACACAAGTTTGCTGATGGATTTATTTGATTATCCACTCTTACACAAGACTTTTAATTGCATTGACACATGCTCGAAAATTTAATATCTGCTAGTCAATGGTACGTGTACATGTATGTTGATGTTCAGGATTAATTTGTTTATCAGTTTGTTTATCAGTTTTGTTTAAAATCAAATTACTATCAGCAGTAGGTTCTCAGTTCAAACTGCTTCAGTTCCTGTATTTTCAAAAATAAAGATATTGAAATTGATTGCCTGTTGATATTTAGGATTTATAGTTCATTTATAAGTTTTGTTCAAAAAATGAAAAAAATAAGTTACTGTCAACTTTCATATGCTAGGTTCTCAGGTCAAACTGTTTATGCCTGCATTTTGAAAATAAAAATAAAATATTTAAAAATTGATTGTGTTATAGTTTGTTTGGTGCTAAAGAGGGGGTTTATAAATATCAGATATAACACTACTTTATGAATATATCTAATTACTTCTTTTGACATTTTACAGAAATGCATCATCCACACGACCAACACACTCTATTCTTAACATGAAATCCAAATACATTTATACATAATAAAATAAATCACAAACAGTCAAGATGGGTGCTGCTAAAAAATGCATAGTTACAATAGAATATTGGGGTTCCTGTGGTCCTAAAAAGCTGCCGGGCTGCCATTGTCAGCTAAGATTTATTCAGAGGGCTTCTGGAAATGAATACTGTGAAAAAGATTGATATTTAGATGAAATTAAGGAGAAAAAAGGTAGGCCATAGATAGGGCCATACTAGGTAGGGCCATGGCCATGGCCTAGGTCCAGGTTTTCGGCACACCCTGTCTTTTGTGTCTTTTGGAACGGGTTTTAAAATTATATATTATTCTGTGTAGTCAATATATTTTCAAATGTTGTGTTTTAGAGCAACAAAGCAATGCTCAAAGTCAAGAAAATGCAGTAAGGGAGAAAAGCATCCAGGGAAATGCAAGAATGATAAAATATTTCATTCATTTTTGGAAACTTCAAGATTCCATGTACGCAATGTGTTTCAAAATAAAGAGAAAAAGGTGGAGAGAGAGACTCAGAGAGAGTAAAGTCACAGCTGGCTGATCTTGATGAGAGAAAGAAAAACGTACTGGAACAAGAAAAAGAAACAGGTAAGTTTATAATAATATATTAAATGAATTTAATAACAGGCATCCCAGACCTCCTATATATCCTATATTTCCTATAATTTGTGTAGGATCCTATAAAGAGCCTATATTTAAAGAAAACCTCCTATATTTCCTATGAATAGGACGACTGCTGATTGATACATCTGTATTTTACACTGTTTAATATTTGGCGAAGGAAATGAAATGGCCCTTTTTTTTTTTTTGGTTCTGTTTTTTTATGGATTTTTAGTTCTGCCAATTATTGCCTGTGCACCCTCCCGATCCCTGGTTACGCCACCGAAAAGCTATCTTAGCTCCTATAAAGTGCATATATTTTTGGGAAAAAATCCTATATTTTCCTATATTTAGAACTTGCACAGCCTATATTTCCTATCAAATTTGTCTAAAAAGTGGCTAGAATGCCTGTAATAAATTATTTAAAAATAATTTTTAGATATTACATTAAATGGTATCTACTACGATACCATGCACAACACTCGCTATCACTTGTTTAAATAATAAGCTTAATAAAGTTCAATAAAATCCTGCAATTTGATTAATTAGATTAGTGATAATGTTGATAGTGTTGTAAAATCACTGTAGTCACCATAATTAGGTAATGCTTTCTGTTCACAGAGATGAAATAATCAAAATTGCAGAAAATTATTATATTAAGCTTACTATTAGAAACAAATAATAGCGAGTGTTGTGCATGGTATCGTAGTAGATACCATTTAATATATCTAAAAATAATTTTTATATAATTCACTTGTTATTTTATGACAAATATCACTTCAAAACATGGTAGAGTGCTTGTCATAAACCTGTGAAATAAGATCAAAGTTATTTATGACTATTTAGTTGCTATTAAGTTGCTATTTAGTCCCTAGCATCGAACCACAATCTTGTACTAAAGATGTTGAGACAATTTTTATTTTCATTTTACATTTAATTCTTACATATAACCTTTGCAGCTAGTTATGTTCTCTAGCTTATACTTATACTTTCACTTGCAGAGAATAAAAAAAGAAGAATCCAGCAAATAAGTGCAATTTCAAGAACAACAAGTTGAGGCATTGTGAAAAGAGTATGAGAGACTGAAGTGTATTCTGGGCCCGGGGGGGAGGGGGGGGGGGTACTCCCATATATGGACTATATGGGGATGATCCGCTGAACAGGGTATGGTTTTTGGAGCTTCTTGTCATTAACAGGGTATGCAATTTCACTCAAGTTCCTAGTTCTTCCCGAGTTTCCTGTCATATTCAGGGTTTCTACTTTCGTATTGACCGAAACTGATTATCATGGTCGTCAAAAAACGATACGCGAGATGACATGATAATTGAAACAAGAACTCAGCGCAATAAATTATATCTTTTGCCATAAACAGGGTCTACAAATTTGAGTTTTTTTGTCATAAACAGGGTACCCCTTTCAGAGTCCCAGCGGAACACCCCGACCCAAATTCTGGCGGAGTACCCCCCCTCCCCCGGGATTCTGGGACAAACCCAGCAGTCACGAGCAAAGAGAATTTTCAATCCAACAACTTTTGAAATGATCGTGGATTTCAAAACTAGCACTCGTTATAGGCGACTGAATGAAACCGAAGATGCTCTGGACCCCCCCCCCCCCCCCCCTCCCCCCAGAGATCATGAATAAGCTAATAGGAGGCTATAAAAGGGGAAAGTACTTACAGGGAGTCTTTGGAAAAGCTGTAAATGAGTACAATAACTCAGATAATGCCCTCAAACAGGCTGTAGCTATGAAATATCAACATTACCTTTCAAGACGAAAGTTTCAGCTAGTTTGTAAAACGCAAACCTCTGTGTTCGATGCTGATCAGGAAGTCTGGCTTCCCAGAAATATTAAATGTCTTGAAACATCCATATGCCTTTCAAAAATTGCCAGTGATTCAAGAGTTGACCAATTTGTAAAGAATCTTGACATTGGTGATGTTTGTCAAATCGGTTACTATCCTGGAGTCCCACGGACCGTCACTGGCCTAGTCTATATGATTTTAGACTTACATCTACGTTTACCTAGATTGAGAAAGCAATTAAGGTGGTTCAATGGCAACAGCTATCACTTTATATTTCAATTCTCCGACGACGGTGCACCAGAGACAAAGTGAGATTGGTATGTCCATTGGATCTTTAACTTGTTGGAATTTTGAGTCAAGGGTGCGTAGCCGTGAATTTCACTACCTATTACATTGCCCGAGTGTGTCAGAGAAAGATGCCATAATGGAAGATCTCTGGCATCAGCATACAGATGAAATGCAGCGTTCGGAAGGCAATATATTAACAGTTTGCAACACCCAGTGCACGGTTGAATTTCAGCCCAGTGCTGATTGTAGTGTATTACAATACACTGGTATGTATGGTCAGCGGTTATAAAAGGGAGATTAAAGATGGCGGACGTTTGAAGTACATGTGTGTGTTCTTATGAGTTAGAATCCGAAGTAATCTCGACAATAGGAAGGCCATCGACTCTACATCTGGCGACGAGGATTAAGGAAAAAGATAAATAAGCGAGTTAGGAGATGGCTGGAATAAATATTCCTGATTTAGTAGGAATAAAGCGATCCAACGAGTGTTGGGACTCGATGGAAAAGGTGGATGAAAAGTTTCACTATATTTGCTGATAGTAAGGGATTAATCATCGTAACTGGAAAAGATGACAACAAAGTTCAGAGGAGGGCACTGCTCTAGAATACAGCAGGCGAAGAAGTGCAGAAAATCGTGGAAACATTGCGTGATGTCGGCCAAGCACATGAATATGCAAGATCGTTGCGGCGTTAGATAAATATTTCATTCCACAGGTCAATTCTATATATCAAAATTACATCTTCCGATGCATGGAACAAGGAGATGAGATTATATCACAATTTGTCACTCGATTACACCAGGCTGTTAAGGATTGTGATTACGGCGACCAGTCAGAAAAGCAAAAAAGGGGTCAAGCTGTATTTAAGTGTAGATCCGTTGAATTAAGGAAAAAGTTGTTGGAAAAGGGAGAGAAACTCGAGTTGAAAGACGTGTTGAAGATTGCAGCAACACAGGAAGCAGTCGAAAGTGAGTTGAGAGGCATGAAGGACATGTCCACAAGATCTCAGGAGACAGTTAATACTGTTCAAGCAAAGAAAGGTCAGGTTAAAGGCGACCGTAAGGATGAAAGGGCCGACAGGAATGACAAAAGAAATGTTGAGTGCTACAGGTGTGGAAGGAAAGGTCATTATAGTCGGGACCTCCAATGTCCAGCCAAAGGAAAGACCTGTGACCATTGTGGAAATCCTGGCCACTTTACAAACAAGTGTAGGGAGACGAATCAAGACAAGGTAAATCTGGTTGGCTCGAAGGATGATGATTACGTTTTTGGCTTGAAGTCAAAGGGGTGCATGGAGAAGGTGGAAGTTACAGTGGGTGGACAAGTGATCCCAATGTTAATTGATTCTGGAGCGAGTGTCAACATCATAGATAAGGAACTGTGGAAGAGCTTGAAGGAGAAAAGGATAAAGTGCATTTCATGGAAATCAAACAAGAACTTGTATGCCTATGGTGCTAACGAACCACTTAATCTACTAGGGAGTTTTACTGCACAGACTGGCATTGGGAATAGTGGGACGCAAGCAGAGTTTATTTTGATTGACAGTGTTGGCAACCCTGAAGGTTGGAACTAATGTGATGAACATCAACCAAGCTGTTCCTATCATGGATAAATACAAGGAAGTCTTTGAAGGCGTGGGTAAGCTAAAATATGATCAGCTTAAACATTATATTGATGCCAACGTCAAGCCTGTAGCTGAACAGGCAAGGCGGATACCCTATGGTTTGAGGGATAAAGTTAAAGAGAAAATTGATGAGCTAGTGGAGCTAGACATAATAGAGCCAGTGGAAGGGCCCACCCCCTGGGTTAGTACCAAAGGCCAATGGAGAAATTCGTCTGTGTAGACATGAGGCGAGCAAAGGAAGCCATTGTCAGGGAAAGGCATCCAATACCACATGTAGATGAAGTGCTTCATAGCCTGAACCAAATTACCGTGTTCAGCAAGTTGGACCTAAAATGGGGATATCATCAGATAGAGTTGGAACCGGAATCACGTAACATCACCACTTTTGTAACCCACTGTGGCTTGTATAGGTATAAGCGGTTGATGTTTGGCGTAAATGCTGCCCCCGAGATCTACCAACATATTATCCAGCTGCAAAACTGTGATAATGCTGCAAACATATCTGATGATATTATTGTGCATGATGAAAACGTAGAAGAGCACGACCGTGCCTTAGAACAAGTTCTGAAGACGCTGAAAGAGAAAAATTTGATATTAAATAAGGACAAATGCAGGCTACAAATGTCGCAGCTAGAGTTCATGGGGTCCATATTGTCAAATAGAAGAATTGGTCCAACCGAAGAAAAGGTGAAAGCCGTAGTCAGTGCTAGAGAGCCAGAGAACGCATCAGAAGTGAGGAGCTTCCTTGGACTAGTAAATTACAACTCACGATTCATTCCTGATTATGCAACAATAACAGAGCCTCTGCGGGAACTCACAAAGAAAGGTGTGCCATTTGTGTTTGGCAAGAAACAGAAAAGAGCCTTTGAGGAGCTGAAGACCAGAATGGGCCAAGCTGAAACGCTTGCATATTTTGACATGAATGCAAAGACCAGAGTCATTGCTGACGCAAGCCCTGTCGGTCTCGGGGCAGCCTTGAGTCAAGAACATGATGGTGAGTACAAAGTTGTGAGCTACGCAAGCCGAAGTCTGACTGCAGTGGTGAAGCGATATTCTTAGACAGAGAAAGAAGCACTTGCTATCGTGTGGGCGTGTGAGAGGTTTAACATCTACTTGTATGGCCTTGAATTTGAACTGTGCACAGATCATAAGCCACTGGAAACAATTTACTCATCCAAATCAAAACCGTGTGCCAGGATTGAGCGCTGGGTTTTGAGGCTACAGCCATACAGATTCAAGGTTGCGTACATTCCGGGAAAGCAAAATGTTACAGACTCTCTGTCAAGATTGACACAGGTAGGAGACAAGCTGTCACCAGAGTCAATAGAAGCTGAGCAATTCGTCAGATTTGTGGCGATCAACGCTACCCCTCGAGCACTGACCACAAGAGAAATAGAAGAAGCCTCAGCAGAGGACGGGGAGCTGCGTGAATTGAGAAAATGCATCAAGACCGGTCAGTGGGGAAAATCTCAGTGCAAAGAGTACATACCGGCAAGTGGGGAGCTTTGTGTCATTGGAAAGCTTATATTGAGAGGTACGAGAATTTTAATTCCACGCAAGCTTAGACCCCGTGTCTTGACGTTAACCCACGAAGGACATCTTGGTGTCGTTAGTATGAAGCAGAGGCTAAGAACGAAGGTATGATGGCCAGGCATTACGAAGGACGCTGAGAAATTTTGTAGGACTTGCCATGGGTGTCAGTTAGTAGGTCAGCCCACTCAACCTGAACCTATAAAGTCTACACTCTTGCCAGATGAATCATGGCAAGACCTAGCGTTAGTTTTCTTAGGACCCTTGCCATCAGCGCACTCTGTGCTGACAGTGATCGACTACTACAGCAGGTATTACGAGATTGCAATAATGAAGTCGATCTCAACTAAGAAAGTCATCGAGAGATAAGAGGAGATCTTCTCCAGGCATGGCCTACCCCAATCAATATCAAGCAACAATGGGCCACAGTTCATATCAGAGGCATTTGAGCAGTCACACCCTTGTGGCCACAGGCAAACGGTGAAATCGAGAGGCAGAATAGACTACTACTCAAGAGGATGAAGATAGCCCAAGCCGAAGGGAATGACTGGAAGAAGGAGGTGTGGACATATCTGACAGCATACAGGGCGACACCACACACAACCACAGGAGTGAGCCCAGCAGAACTACTCTTTGGTTGGAAGATGAGGACCAAAATGCCAGACATCCAAGAAGCCAGGAGAGCAGAAGAGTTTGAAGACAGAGATGCTGAGATGAAGATGAAAGCAAAGCTGTACGCAGATGAGAGGAGGCATGCAGGATACTCAGATCTGAGTGCAGGGGATAAAGTACTAACAAACAGAACAAGGAGAACAAGCTATCCACAACGTTTGCAAATCAACCGTATATCAAGTGGTGAGCAAAGAAGGAAATAGCGTTGTCATTGAATCTCCTGAGGGCGTGAAATATCAACGAAACGTGACACATGTAAAGAAGTACCAGACCGCAAGCGAGCATTCACAAGATGGGGAAGATGACGAAGGGCTAACGGAAGAGATGATAAGTGAAGCGTGGGACAAGAAAGATTTGGGAGGGACACCCTCTCAAGTTCAGCCGGAACCACCTTCCAGACCAGTTCGTACAAGGCGGATGCCTACGAAATTTGAAGACTTCTTCATGAAGTAACATTTATAACTTTGTTGTATGAACTTGCTATTTATCCTTTAGTCATTGAACATTAGTTTGGGTTCAGTTGTAGCCTGTTGTTTATTCCGAGAAAGGGAGGGATGTAGTGTATTACAATACACTGGTATGTATGGTCAGCGGTTATAAAAGGGAGATTAAAGATGGCGGACGTTTGAAGTACATGTGTGTGTTCTTATGAGTTAGAATCCGAAGTAATCTCGACAATAGGAAGGCCATCAACTCTACACTAATCAGTCGTGGCAGTCCTGGGCTGCAAATGAATTAAATCAAGCAGCCACATATCCATCGTCATTTGCTAATGTCCACAAAGAAAATCTTTCCATGACTGGTAGTTCTATAGTAACTTACTCCACCTGCACATGGCAGCCTCCTACTAAAGAATCCAAAGAGAAAGCAAGTAAGAGTCTCAAAGATTTTGAAAAACAGCCACCCCAGCATCTTTCCAGCTCAAGTCGCCATGACAAAAAACTGGAATTCGTGGCAAACAATGGTATTCGTCAGCTAGGAGAACCCAGAATAGGTAATGCAATATTACTAAATCAATTTGTGTTATTATATTGTGTTACATTGTGGTATGATGTGTTATTATATGTTTTGTTTATAGAAGGAGAGTGTGTGTTTTATTGGGATATAAGATGCATATCTAATGAGCATGCACATTGTGCGAAAACTGTAAACATGTTGATTTCACATGGAAGAACGACTCTAAACCTAAATTCTAAACCTACAAAAAAAGCCTGTCTGAAAGCTTGGAGCCATGTTTTTATTGAAAACAAGAACACAACCTATCAAGCATTGTGTTGTGCTTGTATTGTAGACTGCAAAACAGTCCCTCCTTTTTAGGGTTTTATGAATACTGTAGATATGAATGCTTATATACTTGTACACAAACACGGCATGTTCCCTATAGCTCATGACCCAACACTAGCAATTATGAATAATGCTAGTTTTGTGTTTTGACTAGGTGAATTCGCCAACCGATTACGACCTGAACCCATGCACTGTGAAATTAATGCTTGGCAGCACATGCTTAACATGGTTTATAAGGAAGCACTCCAGCGAAGCAAAGTACATTCCTTCATAGAGGTATTAGGGACCCCTGTTGATGCAGCAGACAAACAAATCGAGCAGGATCAAGTTTTAAGTTCCCCACCACCTAAATGCAATGATGATGATAATGCTATAGCCAGAAAAGATGTTGAAAGTTCAGGAGCTAGAGTTCGACAAGTAGAGGTAGTTAAAAGGCAAGCAGAAATGTTTAATCAGAATACGATGGTGGCAAGTTCCAAAGCAAAAGAATGTTTTTCTAGTGAATCAGTGGCAGGCTGTGGTCTATCATTTGTTGCTGTTGAAATTAAGGAACACCATGATAACAAAGATCAGAGGGCTAACAACCTTAGTGTACGAATTATTGGGAAGCAAGCTATAGCACTGGCTAAATATCACTACCGATTGATAGATGCACTAGCAATTCCAGAAGAATCACCAGCCCAAAAGCTTAAGAGACAGGTAGATAGATTGCTATCTATATACACATACATCTCTCCTGGCGTACAAGTCAACAAGCATCCTATATGTCAAAAGAGATTCATGTGTATAATTTACAAAATTATAGTAATAATAGAAATAATGAGTAATGAATATAAACAATAAAAATGCTATTATTATTAGAAACACTAAAATATTTCATAATAGAATGCCTGTGATAGATTAAAGTGTTTTAAAAATCCATTTGTCTTTGCTGTTCAGGCACTAGGGAAAGCAGGTCAGCACTTAAGGAATGCTGGTACCTTATTCAACAAGGTTGACACCAATGACATAGAAGTAGAACAATTAAAGGAAAATTTAACAACCTACTTTAATTTATTAGCACTGTTTTTCAAACCTAATGTTACAGTATAGACAGTAGCATATGATATCCCATACCATGCCTCACTGTTGTTCCAGAATTACAAGATTGGGTATGGTATCCTGTAACTTCAAGCCAAAGAATCAAAACATGCTGGCATCAAGCATGATTTGTTGCTAGATCCATTGGTTCTCTAGGTAAATGGTGGCAAGTTATGCGGGCCAATTATGTGCATTCATTTTACTTGCCCGAACACTATCCCATGCCTTCAATGTATGTATCACACTACAAGTCACGAATGCCTCCTCACATAACAAGTAATTCTTTCTATTGTGAGTGTGGAAGGAAGAAGGTTGGCCCTGATGAAGAATTGTGTGGGTTTTGTGAGGAATGCTCTGATGTTCTTCAATGTGCTACCAAACAAGAGCTTATCCCTGCAGTTGAAAGTGCACTAAAGCCAATATCCTGTCCATTGTGCACAGAGAAATTTGCAGACCAGCTCTCCTGTGATCAGCACAAAAATATTTTTTAGGCTAAGGGTATACATAGTTCTGCATCCATTGTTCCAAAGCAAGTGTCTGTTGGAAGTCTCAAGGAAGAGCTTAAGAAAAGAGGGCTATAAGCACAACTGGAAACAAGTCCATTCTTGTGACCAGATTAGAGGGAAGGTTAGCCAGTGAACTTTAAAGTAGCTTTTTAAAAGTGTTTGAGCTTTAATTTACACAAAATTTGAAAAAGATTATTTCGCAAGTGAAATAATATAACCACTAATTCAATTCAAAAAAAGAAAAAAGAAAAAAAAAAGAAAAAAAAAATCATTCAGATCAGAACTATTACTAGGAATGTTTTTCAATAAGAGTAAGAATATTATTTTCCAAAAACACTTTTTGTTATAAAGATTTTTTCCCCCCCAATCTTCAATAAAAACATTCTTGGTAACATTATTGTTTTCATTTAACATGAATCTTTTTCCATGATATATATCCCAGTAAAATGAATTATACTATTTCACACACAACCACACAAAGTTAATATTTTTTTATTAAACTTTCAAACAGAATTTACAAACTCTCTGTTGAGGAAAACTAGAAAGATCAAAAACACTTGTAGTGTATCACCCTAACCATAACAACAATAACAAGTGATCCCAAACCAAATTCTGAACAACTCCTCCAGTAAGTGCTTCTCTTATCTATTTGCTTCTATAGCTTTCTATTATGAAAAATGGAATGATATACTTACATTTAACTGTTGTTCAATCCACTCCCTTTACTCCCTTTGCTGGTCCTAGTAGACCGCATTTGGTATTGGAGAGCAAATGATAGAAGTAAGAGCGAAGCAAGAAGAACAAAATCCCAAATTTTTGTCCAAGATTTTCCTATTATTTGATTCTGCTGGATATTTTGTTTGAGTGCCCATCAAGGTTTTACATGTGTTGATGTAGCATTATAAAATGCAATATCTTTTTTTGTACAAGTTATTCTTTATCTGTGTTCATTAATGTTTGAAGGCTTGTATCAATAGGTAGGTGATCAGATGTGTATCGTTGGACCAAGCGAATATGTTCATTTTCTCTTGGTTGGACATAATATGAAACTGTCACTTTTTCTGTGGCCATTGAATAGTATACTGTATAGTGAAAGGTGTCTAGCGGGGTCCATCAAACACTGACTCTTTCCAACACCAGATGGAACCTTTTTGAAATGCCTGTATGATACATAATTTTCACCTGAAAATCTTGACGTTGAAGACAGTCTTGAAAGTGATTTCATTTTCGTCATAACGATTTTATGATCGGTGTATCTAAAATGCGGGTAACGGGTAACTGGTAGCGGGTAACGGGTAACGGGTAAAATATATAAATCAATAGATCATATAATAAATAACCATGAAAATATTAATATAATATAAAACAACAATGATAATGAAAACCAGAAAACTCCCAGGTTTATGACCGTGTTTCCTCTAGAAAAATTTAACTCGCCTAAGATTCAATAAGTTGTCGCTGTCGTGCCCCAGAAATAAGGCAAAGTTAGACTGCGTAGCAAGATGGTTTAAAGTTAACAAAGCAGTTTTCTTCTTGACCGATCGGTCAGTAAACAAACACCTCAAGGAATGTTACGCTTGTGATGTTCGGACCACCTGTGGGTGTTAAGCAATTGGACACCTCCAAACACGACCCCTTGTTGTAGCTACACATAAAATATATGGAATTTAGTGGTGATAAAAATAACCTATTTTCTTTTAATTGTAATTCTGCGAAGTCCAGTATCATTTATCCAGTATCATTTATTCTTAACATCGACAACAAAAGAGAACATCGAAATTAGTATGAATTGCTAATATTTTGACTTGAAGCGTTATGTTTTCTTGACATCTAAACTTCTCAGCGTTTGCCGTTTAGATAAACATCAAGTCAGTTTTTTCACTTTATTCTTTTTTATTTGGTTACCCGTTACCCGTTACCCGTTACCCGTATTCTAGACACGCCGATTTTATGATTCACACCATTCTGAGATGATGTCACATCACATTAGTAACCCCTAGACAGCGTTAATATGTGACGAAATATAGGCCATAGTATAAAATATGCCCGGGAAAATATGTATTCACATTCACTAAGCCAGTCGCCTTTGATCTGCTAAGCTTTGGTCTTAATCCCTTTCCAATTTCCCTGAGAAACAAGTCGATCAACGGACCAGACAATTTCAATTTATTGCCTACTATCTCTTCCAGAAGCGAATAGATTTAATGATGGTTTTGGCCGCCATTTTGACGAGTAGGCAAAAGACTAGAAGGCGCGGTTACCAAGTCCCATACATTCTTTGTAAATTTTTATCGAGTGACGGCGAAACAGTGTTAAAAACTATCAGTTCTTGCTCTTTTTCTTTATTGTGGGCAAAAATACTCTCGATTATTCAAGGTAAGGACACGTTTTAATCGTGGCATGAGAGCCAAGCTTATGGGATCAATATTTTGGCTCTATCTCAGTATATCCCTGTCCTGAATCTTACTATGTACGTCTGTATATATACACCTATACACATGTTCCATGTATACGTATGTATATGTATTCATCCCTCTTAATTTATACCTGTCGTTGATATGTACGTATGTATATATATATATACACATATACACCATATAATATACACATATACACCATATACCGGTATACACATAGACACTTTTGTATATGTACTCATAGACACTGGTACATATACACTATAGTTAACAGTGAGTCCCGGGCTGACCTTCCATATACACATATACACCATATACACATAGATACTTTTGTATATGTACGCATAGACACTCGTACATATACACTATAGTCTTCAGTGAGTCTCGCGCTGACCTACGATATACACATTTACACCATATTCACATAGACACTTTTGTATATGTAATGTTTAATAAACGAGCAGGAGTGTTTTATCGGGTATAAAACACGAGGCGCAGCCGAGTGGTTTTAGACCCGATAAAACACGATCTACGATTTTTTTAGAACTGCTTAAAACACTCATGAACAATTTATAAGATTTTGGTTCAACTGGAGCCACCATACACGTCACGAGCATGGATTTTTATACTTCGATAGAGATTTGACGTCACGGGCATGCGCAACCAGATTCAATAGAAGCTCCCACACGGATATTGCGTGCTAAGGCAAAGACAGGCACGTTAGTCAAAGATCATTAGGGTTGACTATGACCTTGATGAAGCTTTATGTCTTCATCTAAACTTGGATGCATACTTCATCCCTGATGAAGTCATCCTCATAGTATTCGAGTGGTCTTTATATAAAGATCACATGTGTCTTTATATAAAGATACATGTGTCTTTATATAAAATCATTTGAATGCTAATGAAGAGAACTTTCTCGGGTATAAAGGTTCATGCACGTGACGTGTATGGTGGCTCCAATTGGACCATAAGCCCACGAATTATTAATGAGTGTTTTAAGTACTGTTTAATAAACGAGCAGGAGTGTTTTATCGGGTATAAAACACGAGGCGTAGCCGAGTGGTTTTAGACCCGATAAAACACGATCTGCTCGTTTATTAAACGGCTTAGAAAACTCCAGATGTATGTTCTCATATTGTACCGAATTCTTTACGAATTGAACCAAGTTGGATAGAGAGAATCCAAGTTAAAGTTTATGCAAATGAAGACGAATCTTTATCCGATATAAAATCACCTTCATGGTCATGATTTCTATTGTGTTGTAATTCTTCATGAATTATTAATGAGTTTTCTAAACATTACATAATGTAACAGCTAGTCCTGTGCATGTGAGAATACATTGATAGTTATTGAACACATAAAGAAAAATTAAAAATAAATAACATCATGATTATATATGAAACCAAATATCATCTTGAACACATTAAACAGTTTTCCACGCAACTTACATGGTTGTGCTTTATGAAAAGCTTTGGTGTTGATGCCGATGCTGATGCTGATGTTGCTGAAAAATATATTCAATAAATAGGTGGATGAATGGATGGTTGGACGGAAAGATGGATGGATGAATTGATGCATGGATGCATGGATGGATGATTCACATTCAAAACATACAAGCAGGAGTACATTTCACACTGTACATTTCATGCTACTTCATGGTTCCACTTGAGTTTGGATTGTTTGCTGACATTCTATGTTTGATAAGAACACAGACACTTTGATTTGTTAAAAATCTCACAAGACTTAGGAATGATAAATGAGCAAAACATAACAGAAAATAACGACTGCATTTGTACACTTATTACACTTTTGTATGCAACGTACATGGTGTGTGATTCTTGGTTTTCTGTGTGTGGGATGGAGATGCTGCTGCTGCTAAAAAACAATAACAATAATCATATATATATATCTATGCGTACACATACAAAATTGTCTATGTGGATATGGTGTATGTGTATATGGAAGGTCAGCCTGAGACTCACTGTTGACTATATTGTATATACATGTACAAGTGTCTATGTGTACATATACAAAAGTGTCTATGTAATGTATATATATTCACTTATATATTATATACTGGTCACCGATTAATACCAGTCTTTCAATTGTTTGACTGACTGGTCTTAACAGCTTAAATAAGGTTATTATTATTATTATGTTGATTTATATATATATATATATATATTTTTTTTTTATTATATAGCAATGGTTGATACTTCATTCCATGAAGGTGGTTGAATCATAGGTAAGTAAATTTTATTTCATTCTTTATTTTATTTATTTATTTTTTACAGGCCCTTTTTTATATAATCATTTAAATTTCATGCAATAAATTGAATTTACTCCATTGAATTAATTTAGCGTTTTTCTATTTACAGTTGGAAAGTTTCGCAGCGGTGAAGAAGAGCCTGGTAAAATAACAAATAACTAACAATGATTATTTTTAATTATTGCGCACAGTAGGCTTTAAAGTTAGAATCTTGTTGGGCCATGTTAATATCCTCCATACATGTTCCTTATTGGAAATCAAATATTCTATACATACAACTCTAGCTCAACCTGCATTGTAATGTTTATGGAGTGAATGGCAATGTTTTAGCACAGTGCACCACCCATCGTCTATCCACATTTTAAAGATTTAGTGTAGCTGTACATTAGTATGTTATGTAATCTCAACATGATTTTATTATTACAGTGGAAGAACTTTTTAGTGGTATTGACATCTGCGAAAAAGACATTACAGTTTACAAGCTGATGTTAAGGTAAGAAACCAGTTTTATCGAATTAAGATTACTGAATCAGAATCAAAATATGCAAATTCATACCATTTGCTTTTTTTTTTATTTTAGCAATAGCCAGCAGTTTTCAAAATATTTAAGTAATTAATGATGATGCCACATTTTTTGTTTTACTGTTTCTGTTTTACAGTACCTCCATTCATCTTGTGTATATTAATTGTACTTTTTCTTCACCAAAGTCATCCATGCAACACACACCACAGCAACTACACCAAGAGCGCCTCCAACAGCAACAGCAACAGTAGCCACGTGACAGCAAATACCATGTAAGTTGCATACGAGGTTTTCAGGATGATTTTATTTTTGATATTGTATATTATTGTTTGATTTATTCAAATTTAAATTTATACATTTAAATTTAATTAATTAAATTATTTTATTTCATTTTATTTATTCGTTTAAATTTATTGTCAACTAGCAACTTGTTAAAATTCATGATTGAATAACAATTTTAAAAACTGGTTTAATCATTTATTTCATTGTTATTCAGCAATTATTACAAGATTCAGATGATGAGGTAAGTAAGTTTACATGTATGTAAGTGTAGCGGCCTACTTCCGGTAGAGCACGTGATTGCCACGTGCCCGCGCGTGCCAGTAATTTTACTGACCTCAAGGGCACACAACACACAGTTGTGAACATTGTTTGAGTCCACATTAGTTTGAGTTCTTTAGAAGACTCACTGAAGCAGCAACAACAAGCTTTATTTCTTGCCTTTGAATTGGGATTCATGTGGATTTAGTGTAATTCATGCAGTAGAATTTGAAATGTATGGATAATTCGCATGTAAAGGAAATAAATTCGTCAACTCAGTGAAATATGGTCTGAAATTGCCCATCACCTAGTTTATGGAAACTACAGTAAGTGCATTACGCTGGACATGTACATTATACAATTGTAGGTAAAATGGAATAGACCTTTTTGTAGTCCAACTATTAATACCACTAAAATGCTTTACTGCTAATATAGGTGCACAGTGTTAGCCTCAATTGCACTAGAATGTTTACAAATGTCAACGGAAAGCAAACATTGTTAAACTAGAATGATATAAATACTTTGAATTTTCTATTAATTATGAATTTATTGCATGCAGTTGAGGCTAACACCATAGGAAATGTGTCTACCATGCAAGCTGTAGTCACTATAACTGCACTGTGTATCATTGTGAAGACTGAAAAGGCATATGAGTTTTATAGCTCTTTTTTTGTGTTTATCTGTTTATTATAGGTTGTTTTTGGTGCAAGCGCACCACTAAATGCTCATGGAAATGACTCAACATTAGTAATTGACAATGGTTAGTTGAAAGTATAAATTTTATGCACGTAATGTAATTGGTTAAATAAAAAATGCCGATACTGCTGCGTTAGATTACCCACCGAAATGTATATAATTGGCATACTTGCATTGCAAACCTTAGGTAAGTGCACCAGTAAATTAGACTGTTTCTATACTATACGAGATGCTGTACATAAGGAATTTTGATATACAGTCAGCCTATATAAGACAAAACCATTTCTTTCATTCATACACATCACTAGGAATTCCAGTTCAAACCATTGTTTGGATTCATTTGCGTTAGGTTATGTGAAGTTTGGCATCTTGGTCTGAAACAAAAACCCTTTAATAATCTACTACAAATCCAACCCATGAAATTCAGCAAAAGTTCTATATCTATCATGAGGGCATACTCTTTTTTTAGAAGAAAAGCTGGTGACAAATAAAAAAACAAGAAAGAAAGAGGAGGCGGAGGATCAGGAGAAGGCAAAATGAAGAAGAAAGGGAGAAAATGTGAGGTCTGTTCCTGCATTTTTTTTCTTTTTCAAATAAATCCAAACAACAACAACTCAATGAACCAAATATGAAAGAAAAAGAAAAAAGAACGGAAAAAAGAAAAGAAATAATCCATGTTGATAGCCTTTGTTTCGTTATGTGCGAAAAGCATGATAGAATTCAGTAATAGATTCCTTTTTGCACGCACGCACGAGTAGCTTGCCTCGGATTAAGTTGCATTAGTATATAAGTAAGTGACGCTAATTTAAATTCAGTTCGTCGAGTTTCAGAGCAAGCTACCGAGTAAGTCAGATCGCTTCAACTTTGAATATGTTTTTCTAGATATGAGTAACGCTTTATTTTTGCTTCGCTTTTTTTAGATTTCGAACAACTCGCATATCCAACTTGCAACTAGCTTCTTTCTTTTAGCTTCATGTACGTAAGAAGAGAATAAAGTTCTGAAACCGTAATTTGTCATATTTCGTTATTGACGAAACAGCCTTGAATGCCATAGAGATAGTCATTGTGTTTGGGTTTTCATTTGTCAATATATCTTAAACACGATTATATTAACATTCTGTTTCAATTTATTATTTCTCATATCTTATCAATGTCAATTTTCAATATCATTTTTCCAGCTCAATGTATTAAAGACTTTAACTAAAGGTAAGTACTGTTGTACTTAGGGGACATCATCTTAAGCCTGGTTCACACAAGCAACCAAAAACAAATGCAAACCCAGATAACATACGTAGATTCAGTAGTGTTCTGCCCATTGCCAGTACTTGTTTTTCTCTCACCTCAGTGAAAACTGCAGTACTGAGTCTGCGTATGCTGCTTTGCATTGCTCGTATGATCCAGGCTTAAAGGGAAAACTGGGAAAGCCATAATTACGCCATACCCTTAGGCAAAAAAGTACTATTTGGTTTCATCATCATCTCTTATGCCTGGGTGGCATTAGCATTAGGTTTGGCTAGCAATAAATGACAGGCCAACCCATCTCAATGGGAAAAGCGGTATCTGTAAATTATTGTTTGGTTTTGATGAGCTAAAAATTAAAAGCTTAGTTATAGCATCTGCGAGGGAAAAGCATGCTAGGAGCTCTCATGCTTTGCCCGGAAGGTGCTTAGGATAGTTACGCATCTGTGAGGGGAAATAGCCATGGTATTTCCATGCCTACAACCCGGAAGGTGCTTAGTTATAGCATCTGCGAGGGAAGGGCATATATGTCTGACCCGGAAGGTGCTTAGGATTAATTTGGAAATGAATCAAAATTTATTTTGAACGTCAGTGCGTTGGGGATTATGTTTAATTGGGGTTCATATTAGCGCCTCTTACACATAAACCCAATCAAATGAATATGATGCTCTGTTTTTTATGGCGCGCCAAACTAGACAAAAATACTTCCATGTATAATTTGTAAGACTTCCTACACATAGATAAACATTGTTTAAAATATATACTACTTCTAATGGAATAGTCAAACATTGATCGAAATATATAATACTTCTTACGGTATATAAACATTGATTGAAATATATAATACTTCTTACGGTATATATAAACGTTGATTTAAACATTATTAAAAATAATACTTGAAATCCGAAAATACGACTTACTTTTCTCTCAAAATATGATACTTCAGTCGGGGGAAAATATAATACTTAGCCTGCACTATCTTGACCAGCGGATATTCCACATTGGAAAAGAGATACTGGCACTAACAAGGATTTTCCCGCCTTTTCTCGCTATCTTTCTTTGCCATCGCAAAAACATGGCGGAACCCATTGTAAACAAACTTATGGAAGTAGTAAATTCCCTTTTTGAAAAAAACAGTAATACAAGTAATTCTGATGTTCCAAAAAGAATTTCTCCAGAGTCAGATAGAGAAAGTACAGAGTCTGCTTTGCGTGGCCTGTATCCTAGTGTCAGGGGACAGACCTCCGAGACGACCATTGAACGGCCGATAACTTCCACTAGTACAGGGAAATCTTTTAATCCTAGAGCAAAATATGATGTGAAAAAAGGGAAGAAGAAAGCAGTGAAATATTCAGGAACCAAGATTCAAGAAAGAAAGACAGTACTAAAAGACATCATTCTGCTTCCAAGTCCTAAAGTACAGGAAGTACCTCGAGGCCTATTTAGAGAATCGTTGTATTCTAAAGACTATGCAAAAAGTGCGATACAAATAGCAGATGATATGTCTGAAGAAGAGGTTAAAAACACAATTGATGAACTATTCGAGTCTGCCCTTCTCAGCATCCAAGAACCAAGATACGAGTTTGTCAGGGCCATTGGGAACAAAATAATATCAGTGCCCAATGGTCCATTCACTGGTAAGCTTGTGAAATATTTATCCAAGCAAGGGCCAGTTTACATAAGAGCTAAGAAAGATATTTTGCATGACGGAGGCTTTAAAAGATGGTACAAGGCTGGGGAAATAGAAATTGATGACATCACAGGTAGCAGTGATGATGGGAGTCATGATGATGGTGATGAACCAAAGAGCAAAAAACCAAAGTCATATATTCGAGTACCCGCTAACCCGCATTATCGCAGGCTCGCCATTTGTAGTGCCGCTGATCGAAGACTGCATGCAGGCGCCAATGAAGTCATATATTTCAACAACAAGTCATATATTTCAACAACAAGTCATATATTTCGGCAACAAGTCATATATTTCAACAACAAGTCATATTTCAACAACAAGTCATATATTTCGGCAACAAGTCTTATATTTCTCACAACTAGTCTTATATTTCTTGAAGAAGTATTTTTGTCTAGTTTGGCGCGCCATAGTTTTTCCTCCTTTTCCATTTCAGATTGACCCCAGCAAGCAAGTATTTTTGGCAAGAAGTATAGATATATGTAAATAAGTAAATAATAATATGTAAATATGCAAAAAATGCAGACAATATATCCATGAAACAGTTCTATATAGTTAGCACTAAATAGCAGTATAAAAACACTAGTAGAGTGCATTCAGTAAACCCGTGAAATACGCGTAGTTATTTAGCCGTACATGCCTGTAACTAATGCTACTTACGGTTACGCGTATATTTCACGGGTTTACTGACTGCACTCTGGAAAACACTGAATATTGTTTGCACTATCCTTTCACTTCGATTAAAACTTGCTTTTTACATGTGGTTAAATAAAATATTTAAGCAAAGTTAGACTTGAACTAAGTTGCCTGTTATCGCAAGTATCTTTCATCAAAAGGCTATAGCTTCGCGGCCATCTGATAAGCAAATTAATGTCTCACGCAATGAGATGAATGATGAACAGATGGTATCTGGGGACGAAGCTTGCATCGGGTGCTATCCAATTTCGCTAACGCCACGTGCTATCCGATTTCGCTAACGCTATGCGCTATCTCATATCGCTAACGCTACCTTACGCAGTTTGTACGCTACACCACGCTATTTGTTTTCCCACCCACCCTCCACTAAGGTAAGTATAGGTAAGTATTCCACTGCCAAGTCAGTGTGTCGGTGCTAGGTGGGAGGTGACAGGGTTGCCATTGTAACCGCTGACCTCCGCCGAGTTCCCGAGGCTCCTCCCACCCAAGCACCAACGCCAAGCTCATCTGCGTGTGATGAGTTTAACGGCATAATATCAATTGGGGTAGATGTTGACTCTCCCTCTTCCCCTGGACCAGTGTTGCTGGTATAGAAGCCTACGGCGTTTGTTCGTTACCTTTATTGAAATTTGTAAGATAGATTTTGTAAGTTCCCTGTTTGGATAATATTCTGGTTTGACGTCTTTTGTAAAACATATCATTTTCAATTCAACAAGGATCTTTTTCTGTGTGTGAGTATTTGTATATATATATATATATACAGCCTTTTGCAAAAATTATGCATGGCCGATACCGAAATATCAATATATCAATATATCGATATATATCGACGTGCACCATGGAAAAGGAATTAAGAGGCAATGTCCACAAGAATCGAACAAAGGGTGGCAAGGGTCAAAAAATCAAATTCGCTCTTCTTTTGAAGTTAGATAGGCCATTATTAGATATGAATCCCTGAGTAGTTGGTTTTCGAAAATATTATTTTATTTTCGAGAAAACGGCCACAGAAGAGGTTCGACTGAAACCCAAGCAAGAGACGCTCAAGATGAGTGAAAATGGACAAACTTTGAACAGAGCGTGCGTAAAAAATAAACCATCTATGACAATTTTTGAACTTTCTTCTTAATGTATCACTCTTTTTCGTTCATTGGACTGGATTTCAAGCTTATTGGGAAAGGGACGAATTTTTGGCGAGGGAAAATAGGAGGCCTGCGTTTACATATGCTGATTAGTTGCCTCAAAAGAAAAAAAGATTTAACTATGGGCAAGTTCTCTGATTGAAATAACATTTATGCTGCAAGTTGAGGAAGAATAGACCTTTTCAAAACTTTAAAGATTGATTTGGGGAAATTAATTCTGACTGCATAGAAACCTGTTGAATTTGGTTGAAATATATGCGAAAATCACGCTTCTCCAATCAACGCAGGACTAAGGATTTTCGTAAAGATTGCCATGAAATTTACCCTGAAAACTAGGAAATTAATGTTTGTGCCGTTGTTTGAAAGTTCAATGTGGTTTGGTAAATTTAAGCTGCATTGGAAAGGTTTTGAGATTGTCGGTATATGAGCAAAAAACGCGATCTTTGGTGATTGCGTGACCTAGGTTCCAGTTTACGTTTAGAAGTTTGATTACTGTAAAATTCACGCTAAAAATTACGATAGAAACGTTCTTTAAATAGCTTTATAATCTTATTTTTCCCAAATAAGATTTGGGTCGATGAAAAAGCCGAAAGAAAAACCGTAGCTTACGTGATGTTTAGAAGTTAGAAATGTTTCCTGGTTAAATGTGACATTGATTCACTGCCATGTTTAATTTGTTTGGTCAATGATTCCTTCATTCAACTCGAGTAGGATATTTACATAGTTTTTCCATCTATCAAAATGTTTGTGTACTAGATTTACAACTAGAAATGTTCTTTAAGTCAGTCCATGAAGCAAAGCCAAATTAGAGCTCAATTTTGTGACAAAGGCACCCGGCCTTGGGCTGGTCCCACTGGCCCGTTTATTTCGATTTCATTTGACCAGTTTTTTCAAAATTTGAAAGGTCAATGTATGGATTTTTTCGTCAATATAAAGATTTCTAAGATGTCGAGTTCAGATAGCAATAAAATTCCTTGTATTATTTATTTAAATTAAGAATCTTGACACCTGCAATCTGGTTACTTGTTTTGTTACCCGGAAACATCTCCCCATATATCTTTCTTGGCTATATTCGGTATTACTTTGCGAATTCACTTACTTTCTTCTCTGTACCAACTTCAATTTTGCCAACGAGTAACGCCGTATGAAAATCTGTATGAAAATCTCTTACAAGTTTGGTTTTAAACATCATGGTTTTAGTATGTACGACACAACCAAACTCAACAACATTTGCAATCAGTCGCTCTAAAAATCATTGACCTTGGGTCAAGTAATCATTAGGCGGCGTAATTTATGCATATATAAACTAACTGTTGAAACCGCTTTTTTATCGACCCAAAACTCATTCGACTAAAACAAGATTATAAAGCTATTTTTTAAAAAAACGACTAATCAGTTTTGAGAAAATTTTAATTACTATAAATTTAGAGTTTTCAGAAAAGTCAAACTTAAAATATATATCATTGGTCAATATATATTATATACTCACATCACTTAACCATTTTGCGATACGATTCGTAGAGTCTTTGATCGTATTTTCTCATCTTGATATCTTACTACATAAGTTAGGGTTTACTTCTTATGAGGCTTGTTGTTGGAATGTGATCGGTAAAGTTTGGTAGTCGAATTTATAGATATGGACGGTGGAATAACGTTTACTACTCATGTTTATCTTAAACAAATGATTGGCTGCATGGATTAGAGCACCGAAAGTTAAACAATAACTCTGTACAAGTCACCTAGACTAAACAATAAAAACATAATTTAGTTGAAAACAATACATTACCAGGTGGCGATGAATATACAATAATTCCTTCAAGGATGTGCATTCGTTACATTCTCCAGTGCTCTAAGAATGTGAAATTCTTCGGGGTTCAAGAATGTGCGTCCGTTACATTCTTCAGTGCGCCGAGAATGTGCACCGGCTATTGTTCTGAAGACTCCGGGCATTGTTCTGGGGCTCCGGAGCAGTCTATTGTTGTGAAAACGGCGTTTTAAGTATTTATATTTTAAGTATTTATATATATCCCTTTTTACTGTATACACTTATTTCAATAAAGTTAGTCACCAATAACCTAGAAAGCTGAGATCACTGAGGATCATGGGAAACGTTTAATATCAAACAAGTAATGCTTTTGATACAATTTGCAGCTTGAGGATGCTCACAAGAGGTGAGACTGTAACTGATAAAAGATCTAAAATCCATCAATTTTCAAATCGGTTGGAAAATGTAAAATCTATCGAAATCGAGCGAAATATTTTAAAAGGAAAATAAAAGGACGACTAATTATCTTACCAGCTAAATTGAGTATTTAAAATATGAAGTCGAGCGAAATACTTTGAAACCTTCGAATGTCAACAAGCATAAGGACACAGGGAGCCCAATCTCTGGAAAGTGCAACTACTGATCCACGAGCTCGCCAAAGGACGGTTTGATTTTTCTATTCTGCGCTACTTTCACCATGCGGTAAGGGTGAATATGATTTCCAGCGTAATTTTCGTTGCTTTTTTTAAAGAGAAAATAAGTACGTTTTTCAGCCGTTCTATTTAACTCAGCCGTTGGGAGTGTTTCAGTCGTTTTAGTTTCAGCTTTGTACCCGCGCTACCATTCTATTTTAGCCCTATTTCTATACTTACTCCTATTTTGTGTACGTCTACGTGTGACGCAGATTCGTTAAGCCAGAAAGGTTATAAGGTTGCAACTTGTTTAGGTTCATGCATTAATTTCTAGCATATTCGAGTTGAGCATCGTTTCAAGGATGACTTTTTCTGCGTTTACTTATTACTTGTGCTTTTCTTCTCTTTTGGCCAGCGTTGTTTCTGAAGATCTAGGTAAGTTTATTTCATTTAGAATTAATTAAAAAAAGGGATGCCTTCGATAAAATAACCTCATTATTGTTTAAATAAGTCTTCAGTTTCCTCTTTTCACTCGAATGGTTTGAATTTTTTGTTAGCAGACATCAGATGTCTAAACGATGTCAATCGATGAAGTTTTGATAGAAATCTTAAAACAGCCTTTACTTTACGTTAATAAAATATGCTATCATCAACATCAAGGAAAACATATCAAACTTAGTAAATTGAAATTCAATGTTCGTTGTGTTTGCATCAAAGGTATTTGCATAGCTAAGGTTGTTCACTGACGCGAATAAACTTCCATTACTCAATGATTTATTCTTTTAATTCCATGTAAACCCAATCCACACAGAAACGCATTTGGTAAATTTGGTATAATAAATTAAAAGCCTTTCCACACGAACCGTGAAAATCTTAAATTGCCGATCCTTTTCAACCCGAAGAAAAATAGCAACTACACAAGGTCTCGAAAAAGTATCTCTTAAAGCAGAGTCTGAAAGAAACATGAATTCTAAAATATGAAGTAAGTACACATCATAGCATAGCTGTGTTATTATTATCTATATATGTAAATCAGTATAACACAAAATTATTCAGTGTGTCGGTACCCGCTGCCTTTTCATAAGATAAAATACTCTTTTCGATTCAACCAAGATTAATACTTTATTTGACTTTATTATGAACTACCTGAGTCCTGAAATATGAACTTTTAAAGGTTCAACCATGCCTGAAAAACCTCTCAAAAGCATCCGTCCAGGTGCTCTTCTATCTCGTCTCTAGAGATAACCCAAATGTAGCACAAGTAGACCAATCCCTACAGTTAGTTCATTTACATTCAGTTTTCAAAGAAGCCGCTGTGAGGAAAAATCTTTACAGATAAACACGAGGTAAAGTAATACGACAAGCATGGCACGGCTTAAAAACCGCTGAGCATGCGCGAAAATTTCGAAAAACAAGATGGCGGACATGCTACTGTTTCCCGTGCTTCAGAACACTCATATTTCTTTTACCCTCATAGTTTCAGTTTCACTTTGATTGGAGATAGAGAGCATGTACATTAATCTATAGTGGATAACGAAAATGTCCATGGCCTTTGGGAGAAAATTGACTCATTAATCATCATGATAAACGATGCTATTTTGGGGCAACAATATTGATAGTCGTGGTAAAGATCGATGCAAATGAACTTCGTATTTTGTGCATTTATAAGGTCAGGACAAATTACATAAGCTTGAAACTTTAATATATTGTTCATCATTTGTCATTACATAAAATATCAAATGAGCTCTTTTTTCTGTGTATGCGCCATTTGAGAATTTTTGTGTTTAACTTTATAACTTGCTTTCTTGTACACAAATCCTCCAACAAGATATCCGAGGCATTCGAAGGAAATTTTTTTTACGATCACCACTTCACAATTGCTCAATTTTATGATACAAGTTTAATTATTTCAATAAGTATGTTTTCAGCTGTAAAAAGTTGTAATCATATTGCCTCCTAATATTGCCTAACATATTTGGCCTTAGAATAAGTGAGACCGAAGAACTTTAAAAGCTTTATAAAAATATTCGTTATTGACTTTATCTCATGTTAACTCTTTATTTTTAAGTTAGAGTTATTAAAGTCAACATTACTAGATTTTTCTTGTCACATGGTAAATCATCAAAAAATTTAGTGCTTGTTACCAAGTCTATTTATTTAAAGAATAACTTTTAAGCTTACATATTTCATCATAGGATTCAGTTAAAAACAGGTCGATCATTAAACTGTTTTAGCCTTTTATAAATAAAATTATCAACATTATTATCAATATTAACATGCTACAAGTGGTATTTGGGAATTTACTATAGCTTAATAATTAATCTATTTTGCATAATGTGTAAGACCACTAGAAGGAAGGTTACAATGCTGCCATGAAATCAAAACAAGCATAAGAAGATAAAAGTTTATTGATTATCAATAATTTACACACTAATTCCTTTTTATGTTTTAAAAATATTTCAGTTAAAACAAAGAGGACTTATCTTCCTTTATTTTATCACTCATTAATAGCATTTTAGCTTTGGGACTAGGACTAGTTAAAGCTCTCTGGGTTTTTTTGGTTTTTTTGTTTCTCTGGGTTGTTTTTTTTTTTGTAATGGGATTAAAACTTTTTGAGTAAAGACTCTACTTTTCTTGGCCTATTGTAAACTGAAATTATACTATATGCAAACAAAACTGACTAAGTAAGGTCTGAAACTCTTTTTTTCTTCTTTTCATTCAAAATGATATCATAATTCTGATACTAATTCATATGATTGGAAAAAAAAACAGTCATATCTGGCTTCTGTATTTAATCAAATCAGATACTTTGAATTTTCTTACAAAAGAGCTACCAATACAATATTATAAGAGCTGTTTCAAGAAATATAGCCTGGAACTGAAGAGAAAGATTGACCTAGAATCAGACATTGATATTAATTCTTCAAAAAAGTACAAAAGTGTGACTAGGATAAAACCATACTACTAACAACCATCTCATCTACTGCATTTGTGTATAAAAACAATGAAATTCTAAAAATTAAACATGGGGTATACTTATGAAGCAATGTGAAAGATAAATATCTGCTACCATAAGCATAATGGATTATTTCAAGTAAGAATTTTCATGAAAAACCTCGGAATTGCGTAACCAAGGTCAAAAAATTCCTAAGGTCTTCATCTCTACAGTTAATTACAATACAGTCTTTGAATATATATTTATACATTTTTTGTATGATTGATAGGTGGATAATCTATCTTATTTGTTACTTAACTTTGGCACACAAAAAACCAGAATGCATATGGCAAACTCTTTATACTGTCTGTCACAATAAAACACAAATTAATAGAAAAATAATGAAAACTAAAGACTTTTCTATTTTTAATATATAGGAAGTGCTTAAATCTAGAGAAGTAAATTATTATGGCAGGTTTGGGTTGCAACTCAGACCCTTGACAAGTACAGAAGATAAATTTGAGGGGAAAATCTTTTTTGACATTCTTGACATTGTTGAAATGACAAACTTTGATTTTGGTTTTATCCTTTTGAAATTTCAACATACTAGTTAGAGAGGAAAAACAGCCAACAGCTATACACAACCTCACTACCACTACTTTACAGCGATAGCATTTTAGTAAATCAAAGGAATTTACATTTACTATAGACAAATACTGTTATAATATGTTGTTTTTTTCATTGATATAAAAATATTGAAATGACATCACAGTAACTGATATAACTGGTGGGTTTTGTCTTGTAGACACAGATATATAATTCGTTATACCATAAATTGATTCCTTATTAATGCTAAAAAATATAATTGTTGAAATTAGCCTACTGAAAAATCAAGATCAGTCTGCTTTTAATTCAAAAATGTCTTGGAATTCATGAAACTGGTTTTAAAAGCTGTTGTTGTTGTTTGCTTGTTTTTTGTTTTTGTTTGCCTGCTTGTTATTTTGGTGTTTTTTTCTTCAAGGAAATAAATGATAAGTATTAGGAATATATTTCAATTGTCCCAACGCTGTCATAAATCCTTAAAGACCCATTGCCACTTACCGTGATGCACCGCGGTCACAGATGAATTTCGTGGTCCATGAAATTCAAAGATTTATATGTTGAATAATAACTTCATATTAAATCCTTTTCCGACATAGCACTAAGCCACAAAAATGATTCTTTTACATTATTTTACGGCCTTAGGGACTATCTAAGAGTTTATTCAAAAGGTTGGCATTGTTTTTTCAGTGGTGACACGATTCAAAATGTAAACAAATTGTGATGCATCACGGTAAGTGGCAATGGGTCTTTAAAGGAATAATTATTTAGGGTTTCACATCACGTTATCCAAATGTGCAAGTGTCAGAATTTATATAGCGCCAATGTCGGAACATATTTTACATCATGGTCGGGGTTAAGCATGTTCATCTATAGTTTTTATTACGAATTTCAAAATGTACAGCATTCATAACTATATTTATTTGATTATCTTGATAATCAATGAGCTTTTTAGGTTCAGAAACTTGGAATAAACTTGGAAAAAGACAACAATAAAAACATTCCTTCTCTGTCTTTTTATCCAAGTGACGCGCACTCGATGACTTGTTTTTGTCCGAATCAGACTGAAAACCTGACAATTCACCATCTTCCGAACATCATATTACTCATCTGTCTCATTTTCTTGATCAACTAGGGCATATAATCGGGGTATGTGAGACTAAAACGGACAGTATATTATAAAAAAATATTCATTTGCAGCACTTTTTGGAAGAATTGATCGCATAATTGTCTCTTTAATTTTGATTAGTCACAAATGGTTAAAGAACTAATGCATGTGTGAAGGTAGGAAATCAGAAGATTTTCGATCCTGCTTTTTTTTTGGGTGGTGTTCTGATAGTGATGATTTTAAGTAAATAGCCTTTTTAGTCGTACTTACTGAACTAGCCACTATTAGCGCCAAGTAAACATGCGCAACTTGTTATCGTTACCTCGAGTGAAAAAAATAGCGCCCAACTGCCGGCATGGCCGGGGTAGAGTGCTGTCTATGTTTTCCTATGAAAAAAAAAATCAAACAATATGTGGAACAAGTCTTTAAGAGTGACTGTAAAAATAAAACATCCGGCGGAAAGGCTCAAATTTTCGAACTCGCTCTACTTTTTGATTTTGGTAGTGTATGATGATACTATGCTGATGATACCGTTATTATGCTGATGATACCGTTATTTACTGCTCTGCCCCAAACATGGCTCAGTTAACTCAAAAGCTAAACAACGAGCTTAAAAACCTTGCTGATTGGTCAAAGTTAAATGATCTCTACATCCACCCCAAGAAAACCAAATATGTGGTATTTGGAACTCATATGAAACTTAATCAAATTGACTCTAATTTAAACTTTGATGTTTATTTAGATAACGATATTCTTGAACGTAAGAGCTTTTATAAGTATTTAGGAGTATACCTAGACCAATCGCTATCCTTTAAAGAACATGTCCACAGACTTATAAAGAAAGTTTCAAGTCAGCTTGGCTTACTGAGTAGATTGAGAAATAGTCTCACTACGTATGCAGCTAACAAAATCTATACCACTATGGTTTTACCAAAATTAGATTATTGTGATTTTACATGGAATATCAATTTGGCTGCTTCTATTAATGTCTCTTTAGATCATTTACAAACGAAAGCTGGCCGAATAATTTTAAAGGATTGTAGCTTAGACCATGATAAGGTGATAGATAAATTGGGCTGGAAGAGTCTTCGAAATAGATGTTCAATTCATAAGCTTATTTTTATTTTTAAGTGCTTAAATGGCATTGCACCTGAGATTTTTAATGGTTACTTTAATTATGTCTCACATGGCTATAATACTAGACAAAATGGTTTAAATATTATCATACCAAAAGTTAGGACTGAATCAGCCAAGAAAACGTTTTATTATTCTGGAGCTATCATTTACAATAGTCTACCTAGCTCTCTTAAAGAGATTAATTCTTTATTATTATTTAAGTCTAATCTCAAAGATATTTTTTAAATGTTTTAATGAATTGTATTGATTTTACTAACATTTTAGTATTTTACAGTATATATATATTTAATTATCTTATTATTTTGTTGATAATTTTTGTTGCCCCCAGGGCGCTCCTTGATAACAGCTGTTTGCTGACGAGCTTACCCTGGTAAAACATGTAATTATTATTATTATTATTATTATGATGATGAAATACGAAACGATGTATGGTTAGTTTTGAAAAATACATTTTTGTTTTCGAGAAAAAGGGAAAAATCGGTTTGAGCTCCAGGGACGATTTTCGCTGCCAAAAGATGGCTGAAAATTGCTTATGTCCGCTTGGTCCGTGTATCAAAACTGTTGATCCAAATAGCCTTCTAATACTTTCTACCAAAAGAACAACTCTTATTTGCTCATTAAGAGTAGTTTTATAAAAATCGAACGACTCTGAATTATTTAAGGTATTAGGATACGAAAAGATGACTATTTGCTCGAAATTTTTTTTAATTTTTTTGGAAATTTCGTAGCTTTAAACTTTTGTCTTTCATATGTTTGTGAAACTTCTTGCAATAGTTTGAGTCTTGCAATAGCATTTTTCTCGAATTTGTTTTGCCGCTAAAACCAAAACTTCAAACAGCTAAAAGTCCCTTTAGATTTTTCTAAAATTTGGAGAGTTTATAAAGTAACTCATGATCCAAAAAGGGTGACTCCGATTTTTGCAGTTTAATTTCTTTCCAAAGTTATGACGTTTTTTACTCTAAACAACACTCCAAAAGCAATCGTCGAACTTTGATCGAAAATAGCGAGAGATATAAAACAGATATCCAAAATCTGGGACATCCTTTTCGAGCTTATTATCTCCTCAGTATGTTCAGACATTTTTCGCAAACATAGCTAAAAATTTACGTGTCCGTTAACGTTTACACTGAGGCATGGTCAAATTTCGCTTCGAGGACAATAATGTGAACAACAATTAAAAAAATCGTTTTTTGAAGAATTCTTCATAAAACTATGTTTACTCAGCTTTCAGAAAGTGTATACTTTGTTTGTGTTATACTATAAATCCAGCGCGTTATTTAAGTTTGCGCGCATAGTGGTCGTAAACGTATCCTAATACCTTAACACAATCAAACAAAAGGAGACGGCACTGAGTCACAATGCTCGTCAGTGCAACTCGAAAACTGCAAGTTTCCCCATGTGCCATCTTTCCAAATCTTATGAGATTATAGTCAACAACTATTGGGAAACTGCTCTTTTGAAAAATGTATTTTTTATTTTGCGAAAATAATTGTGCGTTTTTTGCGAGAACTTTTATTTTGGCTCATTATCCATGCAGAAATCATGGTTTGGCGATTGCGTGACTAAAGGCTTCTCGAAATAAATTCCCTTGAACCATCATTACTTTTCAAATCTAGTCTATACAAATAAAAGAAAACATTAATATACTAACCTTCAACACGAAAAGGTTTTTTCCGTTGCTCCACTCATCTGAGTCATCAATAAACTAGACGCTGTAGGCAGCGTTGACTTGGATACCAGGAAGGGGGAAGTGGAGGTCCTGGTTTCAACATGCATGGAGTATTTAGTTGGTTGAGCTTCCAAAAATACTGATAAAGTAGTACTGATAAATAACTCAATTTGGAACTGCAATTTCAGTTCCGGTCCGGATTTTAGCATACGTAATTAGGTTGTTGTTCGAGCATAAACGTGCACATTTGCACGGGCATTGTATAGCTCGCTTTAAAATCAAAATGCTTCATTTAAAACGTAAATACGGGCTAATATTTGCTCCAGACCTCTCTCATAATAGTTTTACATTTTATAATTTTATAATTTATCGATATTTTTTAATGAATCACCGCATTTTTTTTGAAGAAAAATTAAAGGAGATCATAACGCTTCGAACGGCAAAGATCAAACCCTGGCATGGAATGTGTTTAGCACATTATTTATTTTGCTTCTTAAATCAAATAGAATCTTAAAATAAATATTGCTATGTACCTCATGTTCCTTTGTGAGTAGACTTTGAAGCCAAAACAGTTAATATGAATACATAAATGTAGGCTATAAGAATATCTCTCTTGTCATGCTGAATGAATTTGCAGTATCGCTTATCGTATAAATTCTGACTTTTGCAACCCTGTTCTCCTTATCGATCTTCGCTCGTTCGTGCAGAAAATACTGCTCGAGTAGATGAATCATGAAGAGTAAACCAAAACAAGCTATTGCTCATGAAGTTCATTGAAAATTCTTAGAAATCCTTGTTTACGAAATTGATAAATTATATTTCTAGTTCGGCTGTCTTGAATTACAGCAGTCAACAAAATAGAGCATGCGTAGACATAAACTCTGCCACGTGATCTGCTAGCTCCGCCCACTCATAATCACTTGACAACATAGTGACATTGATTGACATCTGGTACATGATAATTGATTGGACTATAGACGGGAACCCCACAGCAGATGCCCGCAAAAGTCTCTTGGGTAAGTTCCTGAAGACCCCTGGGTACTATTGCGCAACCTTCCCATTTTGTCGTGGAGAAGACAGAAAAAAACAAAAAAAACAAAAACAAAACAAAAAACAAGGAAACACATTTCGTGACTGTGATACCACAGGTATCCCAGTAATTAGAATTGACAATCGTGTAGCCGGCTTGTTTACAACCGATTTCCGAAAATACCATCTATCAGTATCAGTCGACATTTCGTGTTGGTATTATTCATCAAACCATTTTGTTTCTTTTGAATAGTTTTTGCACTAGATTTTTCTTTTAGGAGCCAGCTTGTTGCAAGACAAATTCTTCTTTTTCTTTCTTTCTCATTCATTAAAGTATAATGGTGGTCGGTGCACTATAGGCCCACAACACAATCTGCACGTAAGAATGCTGTCTCGGTAAATTTATGACAGTCACTCGCAAACAATTGCCAATCTGATAAATATTACAGACTAATTTATCAAAGCCGAAGGTAGATCCCTGGCCTTATACTGTTACTGTTCCCTTGTTGGAGCATTCATTTTTAGCGGGTTACCTGTGATAAACCGCTCATAAAATACCTTTGTTTTCTTTTTTACGTCCTGATTCCTCCCCTAGAAAATGGACAAGTTGCGCAATAGTAACCAGGAGTCTTCGGGACCTTACCCAAGAGACCTTTGCGGGCTTTTTTGCCTTTAAACTTGTTAATTTGGATACGACTTTGTCGAGACAGCTGCAGAGGTTGCCAGTGACGTCATTGATAATAAAAACACAGTATCCCAAAAGATTATGACATCGACTGCCGATTTTTATCGTTGAGATAATATCAATTCGATCGATATAACTTGCAGATGCCTAGGCAACACTGCATGCATATGGTGCCTTATGACTTCATGTACAGGAAGCACAAAACAAAATATTGTCAATATCCAATATTTGAAGCTTTTTAAAAGCGTAAAAAACTAAGATAATCGAAAAAGAAATCCTGCGAAAGTTTGTAACACCTGGTTTTGTTAAGGTACGGACACACGGTGCAACATTGCGCGCAACATTGTACGCAACAGGACTGTTGCAGTGTATGTCTACCCCCGAAAATTGCATGCAACAAATCTGAAGTTGAATCGCGCTCTACTCTTGCAACATTGCGCGCAACAAATTTCATCGTGTAATTTCATAATTTTGCTTGCTAAAGGGTTTATGTCTACAGTCCGATCATTTAGAATGTGCCAACGGTCAATCAATATCACTATGTTGCTAAGTGATTAAGAGAAGGCGGAGCTAGCTGATCACTTGACGTAAATTGATTCCGACGCATGCTCTTTTTCGTTGACTGCTGTAATTAAAGAGCAGCAGTAAGGGGGACTCGCGACTGCTGTTCGGAATACGCCGGGGATTACCTGCCCCCACGTAACGGCGCCGGCCGCGGGAATTATTTGAGCCAACTCTACGGACTTTTAGGCGAATATCCGATTTGACCACTTTACCCGTACCAAACCCGTAGGCAGTAAGGGGGACTCGCGGTCAATGTCAAAGATTTACGGGTTTTACAGGCGGTTTAAGGAAGGCGCCGGCAGCGGGAAATACCCGTGTCACGTTATTTGTTGCTGCTATGTTAGGAATATTTGTCTCATATATGCATGAATGTAAAAAGTTCACCAATGACTTCTGTATAATTTGCCTAAGATCCAAAGTTAACATACCCAAGCCCAAGGGTTTCTGGTGTTGTGGTAAGAAAATGCAAATAGAAGACGACACGTCAGCACAGTGTTACGAGTGTGGTAAGAATATTCGTAATGCCGTACCAAATGCTACCAGAGAGCAGTATTACGCCAATGGAGGTCGTAAGAAAACACCTTATAAGAGAATAAAATACTTTAGGGACTGGATGAGTCATATCCAAGGTTTACGACCGGTATATTTAGACACCGAAGTAAAGAAGAAAATCATAGACCACTTAGAAGAGCCGACCCCACAAAGCCTACGGAAAGCGTTGAGAAAATTAAAGCTAGGAAAATATTACAAAGCTATTCCCTACCTTTTGTCTGAAATTACCGGTAAGTCTATTCCCGAGGTTTCTGATATGAGCAGAGCCGAGGGGATGTTTTGTCGGCTGGATAAGGATATTCCTTATTATCCTGACGTAATTTATGAAATATTTTACAAAATAGACCCCAACCACCCCCTGTTAGGATGGATTCCGAGAAAATAAAAATGCAAAACTGGCGTTGCCAGAAACCCCACTGGGGAATGCATCGCGCAGAACACCAAGCTATCCCCAGTGGGGTTTTTTGCATTTTGGGCTTACGGGGCTTATTTCATCCCGCGCCAGAGGCCCTCTAGTACATACACATATATCTTTCCACCAGAGGGTGAACTCCGGACAGGGTCCCGAGACACCCCCTGACTTTTCCAATCGCGAAACCCCCCATCGCGGGGTTGAATCGCACTTTCTACCCCTCCCCCCACGGTTGCTGTGAGTGGGGGAGGCTTTTTTTTTCACTCACAACAACCGGTCCAAATGCGTCTACAGCGAGGCTTGAACTCGGGACTTTAGGCCTCCCCAGCTCCAAAGTCCCACGATCACAAGCGAACGCCAGACACATCTGGACGCTTATGTATGTGAAAATTATTATATTTAATCTGCATAATTTCTAGACTGACGTTCGATATGTAAATAGAATCCCGTCACGCTCTTTTCGAAGCAGATGTTTACTGAGCAAGCTTTCTTTGAAGCTCTTCTTTCGCTTCTTGGTAGATCTTTTTGCGAGATTCCTCGGAAAGATCTTTTACGACTGTTTTTTTATTCCTTATGTTCGACTTTAATTTCTCGTACTTTTCCTCTTCGGCTAAGATAAGCGAGAATTCTACGTCGTCTATCTTTCTGTCACGCAAAGCCTTTGAGACAAGGTCAGTGATCGTATTTACTTTAGCCCTTGACAGGGCTATTGTCGTGTCATGCTTGGATATTTTGCTTGACAACTGTTTCATAATGCCCGTAGCAACAGCAGAAATAATACCACAGGCTGCCCCAACGCCGGCCAAAGGAACTCCAACGATTATTCCCGGCCCAGTAAGCGAAGTAGCAACGCCGGAGCCCGTTAACACAACGGATATGGATCCTGAAGTTATCGCAATCTTATGTAGCGTACTCCGGGCTCTGACGTATTTCTTCCTAACTTTTTCGTAGTGTTTTGTTTGCCCTTCCAAGTAAGCCAAGATTAAGTTCGCTTTATTCAGACGAAAGTTTTCAGCATCCCTAGGTAAATCAGGATAAAGTGGAGGTGCTGATGGTATAACATCCATTATATATACTAATGTACGACGCTTTTGGGAATAATATTGAGGAGCAGCCACATCACGACAACAGGGATTATGCCAACTGGAGGGCCTTTAGGAAGATGTTTCCGCATGCAGACCCTAGTAAGTTCGAAAGAAGACCCGATGGGATTTACTATAAAGGCTCCAGAGTGTACAGCAATGCGGACTTGGAGCCAAAGAACCCAAAACCCGAGCATAAAGAAAGGCAGCCTAATTTTCCAGAGAATTTATTACCGGCAACGGAGGATTACCCATTTTACGATAACAAAGGCGGCGCAAATGACTTTGCTAAGATGGTTACCTCTTTAGAAATCCCCGTGGGTTCTACGACTTTCAAAATAAAAGTCAGAGACATCTTTAGAGAAACTGCCATGAAACATACCTCAGGGAAAGAATCCAGAGAATGGTTATCAGGTCCCAACATGCGGTATTGGCCGCAGCAGTTAAACTTTGCTGTCTGGGCTGCTACTAAAGGATGCGGTATAGCCGCGGACATGTTCCATATTCCTTTCCTGCGATTTCATGTTGCTTTTACTATTCGTAGGATATTGTTTGAGTTAGGAGCGCCGCTTCCTAGTGACACTATCTTTAAGCCGAAGGATAACAAATATGACAAAGTCGCATGGGAGCGATTAAGGAATGAGTTTAAGCTTACCAACCCCGATTTTCGCAACAAAGAGGGTGCCGCCCATGGTTTAGGAGAGACTTACACCTATGCTTCGTATGTTGGCGCCAGCATAGAAACTCCGGGTATGGGGTATCCTAGCAGATGGGAATTCTCCGACTTAGGGGGTAAAGCGTCAAAAGGTGACTTGATTTACTTCATAGAAAGCAAAGAGAAATATCCTTGGGCGCCTTTCTTTGCCGCAAAGGGCATTGGACTGAAAAACCTAGCAAGGATTAACCGCAGCATTGAAGCCTTTGTTTACTGCATTCTAGGAGCACAGGTTAGCACTCGCAGCCCCATCGTAGATGCCAGTGGTGCGTCACAGGAAACGCAACAAGTATTCCTTGTCCTCTTCGAAAGCGCTGTTATCGAGAATGAGATTTCTAAGTCAGTTCAAAGATATCAACTTGCGGTGCAGCAATCTAAAGTGCGGATAGATTACGCCTTGTCGCCCGGTTGTTGGCTAATGCCAAGTAATTTGGTCATCAACGCCGATTCCATCGTGGGTTACAACAACAAACTTCGACAAGCTACTAAGGATATGAAGTTTGGGGTGAATGACGTGAACTCTGACACTCTTAGGAGCATCCTCCATTTCGTGGAGAAGCCTAAGAAGGAGCACATAGAAAAGCCCACACCAAAGAACGTAAAGAAGAAGGTCCTGCCTGCGATACGTGAGGAATATGACCATAACTTACTAAAAGCCGGCTTAGTAGCTGCAAGCATTGGTCTGAGTTATTATATATGGCGATGAACAACCCCTACGTAGCTGGAGTAGATTGTGTCTATACGACTTACACAGGCGAGAAAAAATACGCCTAGGCATCTTGGGTTGATGTCACGGGGATGTCTGTAGACTTGAACTACTCAGAAAAGAAGTTAATCCTTTGTAGTATTTGCATTGGCACGAGTAGTCACGCCAACGTGGGCTTCAGGTTCCTGGATGACAATGGCATACTGCAGCCTATGCGTGTGAAGACAAACAACAGGGAGCCTGCGCATTTCTCCGTAGAGCCGCCAACGAATAGCGCCGAAAATCATTCCGTTTGGACTTTCCACATGGTCGCCGATTGCCATGGGAAGGTAAAGCTGCAAATGCGCGTAGATGACACCGGGAGCGTTTGCATAAATAGTATAGAAAATCAGAGAGATACGGTTTATAATCACAAGACCATTAGCACTCTTACGGTAATGAGTCTATAGAAGGGAATTTATTCCCTGAAATATATGAATCCACACGCGAAGGAAGATTGGTTTCTACATTTTTTGGAGGAGAAGGACTACTTAGAACAGCATTGGCACGACACCGGAATGTGGGTGAAGGTTGGGGGCCTGGGATTGATCATGTGTACCATTTGCGTTTCGACGGGGTATTCGTGTAATGTCGGGTTTAGGATCGTTGATGAGGATGACCACCCATTACTACCCTACAGAAAAAAAGATAATAATAGGAACCCAGCTCATTTCTCGTCGGAGCCCCCACCGTTAAGCACAGAAGACTTAACGCCGGTAACTTTTCACATGATAGCCAATTGCCAATATGCGAAGTTACAAGTTCTCCCCAACGACGTTGCCTACCTTCGGATAAATGCCGCCCCGTCAAAAGATCCCCCAACGGATGCTGTTTGGAATCATAAGACCATTTCTACTATGACCGCCATACCGCTAGTTCCGCATTATCAAGGCGGCGCGAATACTATCTTTACTTATCCCCAGTCGAGGATGCCTCGAATGCCTGACGATGATAAGCCACCAGTAATACACAAGGATAAGATCAGCCCCTCATCTTCTTCAGGAGTACCACTCCAATAGCTACTACGAGGATCCAAATGTTATTCCCCACGAACTTTAGCAGTTCTCCGCCGGCCCTAAGCGCCAGGCCAAGAACGCTACCCAGCAGCCCAGGAAGACCGGCTGCCATCTTTTTTCCCAAGTCCGTCAGCCCATTGCCTAATTTCTTTACGCCCGCGCCTGTAGCCTTAAGCGCGGACAAGATCACGCCTACTACGCTCGAAATAGCGACCGCAAATGCCAGTGGAACGCCATACTTCAAAAGGGCTCTTTTTACCTTTTCCTTGGTGGTAAGCCCCAACTCCTTTTCCAGGTTGTCCTTTTGCGCCCGCAATTCCGCGACTCTTTCCTGAAGGGCTTCTAATTCCCTTTGTGCTGCCTCCCTTTCCTCTTCGGGACGAGTTTGGTCATTAATTATTTCCTGCTGCCGCTCTATTTGTCCCTCCAGGTCTTCCATAGCCTGATCTCTTTGCCGGATTTGTTCTTCCTTAGTGTTAATTTCGGCAACCAACTGCCGCCGTTCCTCTAAAGAGCCAGCTATGGTGGTACGTAAGTTCTTAGCTTCTTCCTTGCTTATGTCTAGGTCTTGCAGGGCAAGTTCGAAGGCCTTTTGGGCTTGGTCCCTATCGCGTAGGGCTTTGTCTGTTTGTTCTCTCATTTCTATTATTCTTTGGTTTTTATCGTTAAGTTCTCTCTTTTGAGCATCGAGGAGTAGTCGGTTTTGTCGCATGTATTCTGCCTCCCTTTCCTCCATTGTCTCCTTTAGTCCTTCGACTTCCCTTATCGCTTCGATGCTTTTTTGTTGCCGCTGCATTAGGGTCTCGAACTTTTCAAAGGCTTCGCTGGTGTTTTCATCGTTTTCTCTTAGTCTTTCCACCAAATTAGGTCTTCCTAATGCGTTTTTGATTTCTTTTGGGAGATTACTGGTGAGCCTGTCGGAGTCTCTCCTTTGGTAGAGATTATACCACTTATCCCTTCCTTGATACTGGATTTGAATTTGCCCCTTATCTCCGGTTTGGAAATTAAGGCGGGTCAAGTCCACATTTGGAAATTTCTCCCTTACTTCGTCTAAAAGCCCCCTTAGCATTTCAGTTCTTAGGTCCGTGGAATCCAAGTTTTGCAATTCCAAATATTCTGGAATAGATCGCCCTGGGTTCCTTGATTGCCACTTATCCTCTAAGGAACGCCAGGCCTCGCGGGCCCTGCTGCCATATTTGCGTCTTAGCTTGTCAAAAAGGCCCCGCCCGTCAACGTTGTCATTAGGAAGTAAAGACTCGTATTCTTCGTCGTTAATGTCTACTTGGCCTTCTTCGGTAAGGGGGTCAAAATCCGTTCCTTCTACTTCCATTATATATGATAAGCTCAAAGTTAAACCCAAACGTATTACCTAAGCAGGTTGGCGGACTGAAAGCAGAACGCACCTTTCACCGGGTTACATTCACACCTTCTAGCGCAAAGCTAGGAGAAACCTTGTACGTAGGCGTGCCCCGTCTAACGGATAACCTAGTCTTAGTTCCTGGCACCTTGGCTTTAAGGTTCCACAGATGAAAGGATTATCGTTAACAACGTGGGTCGCAACATTGTTTCTAAGATGCGCGTAAAGTTCGCCGGGGAATCCTTGCTGGACTTAAATAGGTACGATCTGTATACCACGTACAAAGACTTATGGTTGACAGCCTTTGACCGCGCGCAAAGGATAGAACAAGGAATTGGTAGTGTCATTCTGCGTAAGGTCCGCACACCTACGAAAACGCAACCTACTGACGGCAGCGGAGAAACCGCAGTGGCAGACGCAAAGCGAATAAAGACAGCCTATGGTAGCAAGTATGTCATACCACTGGACTTTGAAGTAATCACGAATCACGGTGTGTATTACCCAAGACAGTTATCCGAGCTACAGTTTGAAGTAACCTTAGCAGATGCTAATAACATCATTGGTGGGCTAAGCAGTGCACTTACCACGACAACCCCATACTCTATCACCAACTTAGAGCTACAGTACGAAACGGTATACAGCGAAGAGTTGGCCCGTAGCGCTGGCATGGAATACAGCTCCGGCAAGGCATTCCTTTACGACCACGTAGTGATGTATAAGACATTTAGCTTCTTGGATAAGACGGATGAGGTTATCAACCAAAGCATTAACCTCCCCCGAAGAAGTCTCACGGGGTTAATGCTGGTGTTTGCTAAACCCTACGAGGCCGGTAAGCGCGACTCCGAAGCCTTTCACAACCCTAACATTACTAACGTCGGCGTGAATATTAACGGCGTTCCAAACAAGGTTTACTCCCAGGGAATAAAGCCTGAAGACATTTACAGAGAGGCCGCGCGCAAGTTTGGCGACCAAATTAGCCCTGAGGAATTCTTTAATGATAAGTACGCGCTGTGGATCGACATGCGCACAACGAACGACGAAGACCTACATGGTCAGGGTTTACGTTTAGTAAATACGCAGGATGGGATAACATTGGAGATCAAGCGCACCAAAAACGCCAGTGCGGGCGACGGAGACAAAATAAACTGCTACGTTTTCGTAGTCTCAGACGCGCAACTGAGCGTAGAAATGAATCAGCTAAAGAGCGTTGCCTACTAGGCTCGCGTTCCTTGAGCCAAGCGAAAGGATAAAAAAATATTCCTTACGTATAATATGCTTCGCGTATTTCAAAACAACGAAACCAAACTGCAATGCATAATGCAAGGCGACAAGCTGTACTTTAAAGCAAAGGAAGTGGCACTGGCGTTAGAATATGAAAACACCAGGAAGGCGATTAGAAATCACGTTTCTGAAAAGTACCAGAAAAGATTGGATGAGTTAAGAGGAACGAATCGTTCCCCCTTTACTACACAACCAAATGCCGTGTTCATCTCAGAGCCTGGGTTGTACGAACTGATATTTAGTTCGAAGTTACCTAAAGCGCTGGAATTCCGCGATTGGATATTTGAGGAAGTACTCCCCACCCTTAGGAAAACAGGTAAGTACGAGGTCGAGAAGCGGTTTGATGGTCCAAACAAGTTGGTATTCAAAATAGAAAATGAATTCGACCTGCATAAAAAGGTAGTGGACTACATCCGCAGGTTTTACCCCCAAATGCTTGTGACCCCTGGTCTAGGCGAACTGCAGGATTCGGACTGCAAACGTATAAAGTGTTGGCAGAAAGGATATCAACGCGGTCAGCCCGACCTGCTCATCTTGAATGCGCACACCCATTACCGTGGATTCTGCATCGAGCTGAAGACTCCAAAAGGCAACGGGGTATTATCCGAGGATCAGCGACTACTCTTACAGAGGTATGAAGAAAACGGTTATAAGGTAATGATTAGCAGCGACTACGACGTCATTTGCAGGGAGATCACAGAGTATGCAGAGCGCCTACGAATTCCTTGCAGGTGGTGCTGTAAGGCCTTCAAGACCTCGGAGACCTTGGCAACGCACTTAAAGATATTCCATAGGTATAATGAGCCTGCGGCAAATACATTGGCGAGATCTAATAGAAGGTATTGCGTATGAAATAAAAAATTATGCCGTCTTCGAGGATATCAACCGCTTGCGGCTGGTCCTCAAAGACAGTGACGGCATAGAGTATTCCCTGTGGGCGCCTGATAGGGTCAGGTACGTCATACAGGGCGAGGAATTCACCCATCTGCGCTCGCATGGTAAGAAGAATGGGAGGTGGGAGTTCGACATTGAAAGGAGGGTCACTCCATCTCCTCTTTGTAGTTAAGCGCGTCTGCTAAAGTCCGCTGCGCTTTAGGATCCGCGGAGCACCAATGCCCCACAAAGGATTCTTCGGGGAATACCTTGCCACAATGAAGGCAGGTGTATTTTTTCTCCTCACGAATTGCGGGGGTTTCAGGGATTATGCAGTCGCTTGGTAGTTCGCATGTAATACAGTCCATATATTGAAAGGGCGATTAGGAATCCTCCAAAGAATGCGGCTGCGTAGGCTAGCATATACCTTTAAAAGGGGTCCTTATTTTTATTGTTGATTGTTAACAAACAACAAGAAAAATAAGATCAGGATTTGAGACTCTTTGCACAAACCCTGCTTTACTATTAAAGGCCCCAAGAAATGCTATTGCGTATCATATATTTCAAAGAGTGTCTCAGAATGTTGACGCTTAGGTTAAATCTTTGTTAAGACACCCCGGAAACTATTTCAAAGAGTGTCTCAGAATGTTGACGCTTAGGTTAAATCTTTGTTAAGACACCCCGGAAACTATTTCAAAGAGTGTCTCAGAATGTTGACGTTTAGGTTAAATCTTTGTTAAGGATGCCTGGAAACTATTTCAAAGAGTGTCTCAGAATGTTGACGCTTAGGTTAAATCTTTGTTAAGACACCCCGGAAACTATTTCAAAGAGTGTCTCAGAATGTTGACATTGTTAAGACAGTTGAAGATATGTTCCTCTTCTCTGACACAACCACAACGATCGCACTCCTGCCTCCAATACTCCCTTTTAGTCCACGGAACGCCTTCGGCGCGTTCAAAAGAGGGGAAAGTACGGACTATCTTCTTATGGTAATCTATGCGATTCCTTAAGTAATCCTCTTTATGCGGGCAGCGACACATCAAATCCGCACATTGGTAGCAATCCACGCCTTCCAAGTCGTAAGCGCGGGAGAGAAACCTATAATCATGCGTTCTCCGGTGCGTCTGTAAACGTTGACGACTACTAAGTATCTTATTACAGAAACTACACTGTCTGGTTCGATTACAGACGCCCCTTTTCAGATGCTGCTGCATTTCGAAGGGGTTGTGGAATTCCTTATTACAGTCCTTACAAAGCCCACAAATGCGTTTATCCTGATGTTGTTGCATCTTTTGAACGGTGCTGAATTCCTTACCGCAATCCTTACAAACCTTACTAATTGGCTTCTTCGTGCAAACTCCATGCCGAACATGGTATTGCAGTCTTTGTTTGGTGCTGAACACCTTCTTACACAACAAGCAGTCCATATATACTTAACAATATCTTAGCCTCCATTTAACATCCTTAACAAAGATTTAACCTTATTGTCAACATTCTGAGACACTTTTTAAATAGTTTCCACATATACTTAACAAAGATTTAACCTTATTGTTAACATTCTAAGACACTTTTTAAATAGTTTCCAGGCATCCTTAACAAAGATTTAACCTTATTGTCAACATTCTGAGACACTCTTTGAAATAGTTTCCAGGCAACCTTAACAAAGATTTAACCTTATTGTTAACATTCTACGAGGGATATCGCATGAAGTCCTTAACGGACTCCTTAGCCCACGTTGCCATCGTTATCAGCGCGCCAAACCGTTCTGCACGCTTCAGACCACACATTTCATCGTACAACTCCTGCACGCGCTCTTTTAACCGGTCTATCTCCTCCCTTTGCATTTCTATGGTGTCTCTTTTATCTTTTGCGTCGGCGACAATTCTTTGCACTGCTTCCACCGGTGTGTAGGCACCTTCCATATATATCAGGGAACAAGTTCCCTTCGAAAGAAGGGATATAAATGAACCCAGATCACATGCCTTGTAACGCTCTGATAGTAGGACCCACCGGCTGCGGAAAGACCCAGTTCGTAGTAGAGCAGCTATTAGGACCCTTTAGATACCGCTTCGACTACATCGTGCTATTATGCCCCACCTACGTGAATAACCGCACCTGGACGGGCATAGGAGTGAAAGATGACGACTTCTTTGTGGACATACTGGATCCTAACGAGTTATCCAGCCATCTTAAGTTCTGGCACAAACAATTCCCTAAAGATACGCAAACCTTGCTCATACTGGATGACATCGCCTGTGGGGATGACGTAAAAAGACGCACTTCCGAATTAGTGAAGCTTGCCTTTAGCGGCCGACACGACAATATTAGCGTTTGGTTGCTCTCGCAGCAGCTTACCAGCGTCTCTAAGCCTTTTAGGGAAAACATAGGTTCGCTTGTCGTATTTTATACTCCGAGCAAGTCTGATCTGGAAACCATCTTAAGCGACTACGGCGGTGAGATATCCAAGGAACAGTTACACGAATACATGCGGCATTTAAAGACGCACCAACATTCCAAGATGATCTTCTCTTTGAGGTTTCCCTACACGGTTGGAATCTATGATTCCTAATGTATATGGACATTGAGCAGCTCTTAGATGAAGTCCCCACACAGTTAGATGAAAGTAACCTCAAGGAACAACTTAACATTCTTGTGTCTTCTGGGAAGTGTAAAGAAATGATAGGCAAGGAACTTACCCATGAGCAGGTTAATAAGTTGTCGGAAGAGGAAGTCAAGAAGTTCCATAAGAGGTACGAGGCTGCCCTTGCAAGTAAGACCACGGACGCCGTAGCAGACTCCGCTATCCGACTTGCGACTAAATTGCTTGGACTTGCGCTGCCTATAGACGACGTGGAGCAACTGCGGAAGGACATAAGCGAGGACTATGTTATCGCCCAAGAACTTAAGATAACCTGTGGGTGGTTGTCTTTGAAGTGCGGTAAGTTAATGGCAGTCGCCTCTGCGGCACTTCGCGTAGCTCAGCACGTCGACTTGAAGGAGGTACTGGTATCTTGGAAGGACTTCAAGAAGGACAGAGACGTTGAAAAGGTCTTCCAGGCGGCACTTGCTAAGGTACCTGATCAAGTCGCCTCAAGTACTTAGTCAAGTCGTTGTCAAGTCACCTCAAGTACTTAGTCAAGTCGTTGTCAAGTCATTGCCAAGTCATTGTCAAGTCGTCATCAAGTTACTTGTCAAGTCCTTCAAGTCCCTTAATATAAGATGAGTGGCACCGAAGAACAACCACCCGTAGAAGATACCAAGATTACCAAGGCTAAATCTCCGGGCAGAGTCGCTGCCGGAAAGAAGCTCGCGGAGATGAATAAAAAGAACAAAGCCAAAAAAGAAGAAAAGGTGGAGGAAAAAGAAGAGGAATCCTTTATTAATCCGGGATACGTCATTGGCGCGTTAGGAGTCGCTATAGCAGCAGGCAGCCTCTACTTACAATGGCGGGCTACGAAGCCAAAAGTAAAGTGGGAGGCCGTGCATGTGCCGCCAACATATCACGCACCTGTGGAACCGGCTGTTAGAAAAAGTAAGATCCCTGAAATGGAGTAGATTTATCACCCGTGGCGACCTAGATTTTCCTTCTCGCTTTGTAATATAATGTCAACCGCGTTATTGAAAACTGTTGAAGAAGCAGCTATCATTACTTCCATCGTTGCGGGTATCGGTTGGGTAGGTAAGAAAGTGCTCAAAGAAGACTTTACTGAAGACCCAAGCAAGAGCTTCGCTAATTTTGCTAAGATGACCGCTGCCGTTGGCGGGGCTATCATGGTAAAGGATTACCTACGGAAGGAAAAGTACCTGCCAACGACGTAACTCGTGAAAATCCCTGTGATTTTCTAATATATAATGGCTAGCGTGGTCGCAGGTGGAGTTATTGCAGTCTTAGCATTCACTGGAGCTAATTATGGCGGTCAATATTTGGATAGATTAGTTAGAGGCGACAAAAGCGGAGATTTAGCCGCCGAAAGGAAGAGACACGACTTAGCGCTGGAGAAATATCAGCGAGACGTGGCGGCTTGGAATGAAAAAAGACAAGCTTACAGGGATTGGTTGGACAAGAACTACCAAGACAAGATGCAGGCGGATAAGAACTTCGAAAACACAGACTACGGCTTCAAACTTTATGCGCAAGCACACCCCGCGGCATTAACGGGGTTGAAAAGGCCTCAGTTCAAGAATTACTACCAGCCTTCTAAGAAACAAAAAGACAATGAGCTGGTATTTGTAGGAGTTGCAGGGCTGGCAGGAGGCGCGGCTTTGGCGTATCTAATATAATGATCGTCTTTTTGGAAAGCGATAAAAATAACTTTACCACTTATTTAAATCCCCCCATTAAAGCCCATAAGGTTCGGCTCATAAGTTGCTCTTTGTACAATTCTTGGTATAACCTGATTAGGGGCATAGTCACTGAGCATACAGGAGGATCTAACTATCAAGCCGTATTGCTGCCCGATGGACATTATACACCAATCACACTGGCCAAGGAATTAGCAAAACACGGTTATACTCTCACCACAGGATTGCCGCACGAAATGACCCTCAAACATAATATGTCAAATTATTCAATGACTTTTGGAAAGTCTGACCCATTGGGATCTTTATTATGTGCCTCAGGCAAGACGATTACCAACACAGCCATACCTGTGAAATGGAAAGTCGCATCCTCTTACGAAGTCTATTGCGACTTGGTCCATAGTTACAACAATGGAGAAAAGTCTTCTCTTATGTCTAAGTTCCTGCCCAAAGGTAATCCATTCGATCTGGTGGAATACACTCCCATTTCTTTGAGCTATGACTTGTCTAATTTGGTAGAAAGCATAAACATCACCATTAAGGTGGACGGAAAGACGGTGGATTTTAACGGACGTAAGATCAATCTTGTCCTATCCTTCGCTTGAATCAAGCGAAGCGCGATTCTATTCATATAATGGGCCGCGTAGAGGACAAACTTAAAAGGATTTACTACGGGCCTGAAGGCTATTGGAAAGGAGCGTCGGCCATCAAGAAACTCGCGACCGCGGCCAGGGTATCAGAAGAAACGGCTAAGAATTGGTTAAAAAAGCAAACCCTCTGGCAGGTTTATCTTCCCGTGCTAAGTACATTCCCAGGCCCAGCTTTACCGTAAATGCCCCCAATGAAGTTCATCAGGCGGATTTGCTTTTCTTACCGCACGATAAGGTGAGAAAGAAGACCTATAGATACGCTTTGACCGTAGTTGATATCGCAAGCAGATACAAGGACGCCGAACCCATAACCAGCAAGGATTCTGGGGAAGTCGCAGAAGCCCTAGGTAGGATTTATAAGCGCGTCTTGAAATGGCCTAAGCTGCTGCAAGTGGATGCGGGGACAGAGTTCATGGGCGTGGTTACTAAGACCCTGAAAGACCACAGCACTAAGATTAGGAGAGCCGAAGCTGAGTACCACAGGGGTCAGAGCATTGTCGAAAGATTCAATAAGACCTTGGCTGAGCGTCTCTTTGGATACCAGTATTGGAAAGAGCTGGAAGATCCCTCCAAGCGCAACAGGGAATGGACCCAGATGCTCCCCCAGGTCGTCGCTGCTTTGAACAACGAGGCGGCCAGGGCTACGGGAATGAAACCCAAGGATGCCATAAAAAAGAAACACGTGGAACATAAGTCCTTCGTCAGAAGTTCAAGGGCGGTCGGACTGAAGGAAAAAAAGCTCCCCCGCAACATAGTGGTCAGATACCTCTATCAGCCGGGGGAACTCGAAGGTGGCAGTAAGAGAGCCACGGATCCTAACTGGTCCCTGGAAACGTATGAGATTTCGAAGTCCGTCACCAAGGAAGGGCAACCCGTGTTGTATTACCTAGATGGCCCAAGTCGCGGATTCGTCAAGGAAGAGCTGCTCATAGTTCCCAAAGACTCAAAGTAGTGCTGCTCCACGCGCCCGATTACACTCTAGGCATGTCAGTCTTACGTTGCCTCTGCAATGGCCGCGCTTGTTGTTAATACGATCCACGGAGAACTGCTGATCATCATTCGGGTCAAACCTCCATAGTAGCGGTATGTTACACTTTGCACACCTTGCCCCTTTCTTATAGACGTCGTCCACACATAAGTCGAGCTTTAACCCCTTTCCTTCGTCGTGGCGCTTGTAGCGAAGGAGTTTCTTGGCAATGTTCTCCTTTGCTATGTCTTCTGGGGTGCGGTCGTAGCGCAGTTGCGGCCCCCAGGCTCTTTTTAACTGTTTGGCATACTCCACACGACTTACGGCGGTGTAGATAAGGTTGCTCCAACACAGCCGCTGGTCTATGATCCACAGCGTTTCTTTTATGGTAAGCCCTTGCGCGCTGTGGACTGTCATACAATAACCCAAACGCCAGTCGGGATGGGAGGTTATTTTTTCGACCTTTCCCATAGGCACCCAGGCTTTATCGTGCGTTACTGCGTTCTGCAGTTGGATGTCGGTACCAGGTACCCAGACGTCTCTTTTTTGCATGCGGGTGTCGTGGGGTTTATAACAAACGGGTACGGGATGCGTAGGGAAGCGCTCTCGGTGTATATTTAGCAAATCCTTTTGTATGCGAGACTGTGCTGCGCGTTTGCTGCTCAGCACCAGATCCTTTGGATGCCATGTGTAAAGGAAGTCCTCGTATTTCTTCGCTCGTACGCGTTTGCGCAGTGTCTTGCATTGCTCGGCATCACTAAGGCCCCTTAATTCCGCTTTCAGGTTTCTTACTTGATCCTTACTGCGGTAGTCGGTGTTAATTTCCTCCGCATGGTCTACGAACCCCTTTAGCCATTCGTGGGGCATCTCTCCGGCTATTGGAGGAGGCTGGCAGGGATCTCCGGCGAATATCACTTGACACTTTCCACGGAGGAATTCTACGAACTCCTGCAGGATTTCCAAAGGTACGGTGCAAATCTCATCCCAAAGTATTACTGGTGGTATGTCGTGGATAGCTTCCGGTACCCACTTTTGGCCATTCCAACGAAAGAAGCTGTGGTACGTTTGAGCGTCGTAACCCATTTCGCAGAGTTCTCTTTCCAAACGATGCGTTGGCGTTAGCACCTTTACTTTTGGGAATAACTGCAGTACGCGCGTCGTCTTACCGCTGCCTCCCGTACCGTAAAGGTAAGAGAAGCGTTGGTAAGAGATTGGGTCCGCAACTGAAGGTAGAGGCTCTTTGGTAGGCGTTACGGTGCCCTGGGCGTGCTCGCCGTGATATTCTACGCGGCCTCTCCAAGCTTTGATCTCTTCGTCTTTGACGCGCCATTGGCCACTTTCCGCTAACTCGTCTTCTGTGTAGAATTCTTTCATCTTTTCTAAGACGTGCGGTTTCACGTACAAAGAATCCGTGGCTACACGCGGAATGTCTTCTTTGTCGAACCGCAGCAGCATCGCGAGAAGGTTAATGTGCGCGTAGGCTAACATGCTGGCACGCAGATGGTAATACTGCGGTCGATGGTCCTGGTAGTAACACAAAGCATTCCACTTACGTTCTTTTTGCTCGGCTTCTATGAAATAGTCCCACTTCTCCACGGACACCATGGTTCCTTGGTCATGGGCGCTCTTGATGAGGAAGCTTAGTTCGCCTTCGTCCGTTATCAAGCGACGCTGCATATGTTTTTCTCCCTCCTTAGCGCCCTGGGTGAATTTACCTATGACAATCCTCGCGGTGGGGTTATGCTCTGGTAACCATTTGGTAAAGGCGCTGTGACAAAGTATGGCTTCATGCGCTGTGTATTCGAGCAGCTTACGCTCTTCAAAGAACTTCAATAAGGGCACCGGTATCCATTCTTTCTCCTGCAGGTGCTTTCCGTACCACGCATAGATTATTGGATGCAGGCCCGACGCTAATTTCCAAGAGGTCAATCGTACAAACCCCGTTGCCGGGGAGTCGTAGTGACCATCTAGAGACACACGGAAGAATTGGGAGTCTGGATGTCCGTAACGGTCGTAATATTCCTTACAATCTCCTAGACCTTTAAAGCTTGCAGGGTAACAGTGTTTCATATCCAAAGACACGTATTGGTCTTCGTCGTATTCCATGTTCCACAGACCACCGTGACCGTGTTCTACACAGGCTTTGGCTATGTCTCCGAACTCTTTTGGGGTAGGTTTCCATCCATTTCTTTTCTTTGCGGCTAAGAAGTCCAAGCTGCGACTGCTAAGGACCTCGTCAGAGAAGTCTTCCCCTAAGGTCTCACAGGCGCTTTGAATGCGCTGTTGTTCAATTTCGGGTCGATACAAAGTGCCGTCTTGCGTCATAAACTGACTTCCTTCTGAATCCATCACCCAAATGGAATTCTCATGGATTAACTCTGCCAATGGAGAATTCTTATAGACCTTCGTTTCCTTCTTTCTTGGGAACCGCAGTTCGCGCCAGGCGTGCCCATTGTGCTGGTAGATGACTATAGGCGCACCACGGCCCCCATATTTGTGTGTTCCGGAGTAAATGAAGCCGTCGGTGATATCTTTCACATGGATTCGCCTCTCCAGCGCCGTTTCTAACTTCTTGATGTTGTCTATCGACCCTCCGGTCCTATTAGTATCTTTTTCCCATTTCCTGATGGCTTCTCTTCTCTTTAAAGTCAGTTTACCGCCCCGAGAGGAGTCTTCAAAGAACTCTCTTACTAACTTCCCTACGCAATTACCGGGATGTCGCATCGGTTTCAACTTCTTAACGTCTGGCGTCTTTATCTTGTACGCACCGTAAATGACTACGGTAACAGGGTAAGCAACCTCGTAGAACAGCATGTCTATTCCTACCAATGCTCCCGGGCGTGTGTTTTCGTTTAAGACAAACAAGTCCTTCTTACCAGACGCCCTGATAGGATTGCGCCCCTTTTCTATCATCCACTCGCCGTCTAAATACTTTATGAACGTTAACTCCAACCGGTAATTACCTTCGGGCATCAAGTCAATTATCCTTTCTGCTCTTTCTTCGCTCATCGTCTCATCTGTATCTCCCTCCATAAATGTTGTGAAGGCAAAGTCCGCATCCAGGCGATCCAACACCTGAGTTCGCAGTCGGCGCACAGTTTTGTTACGAATGCTCGTGATGGTGTCCATCTATATGTAAGGAATATCTTAACCTCCGTTTACGATTCCCAACACAGCAGCAGTAAGGACTTGTCGCGCGGGTATTTCCCGCTGCCGGCGCCTTCCTTAAACCGCCTGTAAAACCCGTAAATCTTTGACATTGACCGCGAGTCCCCCTTACTGCCTACGGGTTTGGTACGGGTAAAGTGGTCAAATCGGATATTCGCCTAAAAGTCCGTAGAGTTGGCTCAAATAATTCCCGCGGCCGGCGCCGTTACGTGGGGGCAGGTAATCCCCGGCGTATTCCGAACAGCAGTCGCGAGTCCCCCTTACTGCTGCTTAAAGACAGCCGAACTAGAAATATTAATTAACCATCGTAATCGTAAACAAGGATATGTAAGCAAGATGTTAATGACTTCTAAGCGTGGACTTCTAAGAATCTTCAAACTTCATGGGCATTAGATTATTTTGGTTAACTATTCTTGCTTTGATACAGTTATTCAAAGCAGTATTTTCTGTAATCGAATATCAGTTCTAAGAGATAAACTAGTCGGGTTAAAGAACTACGCGCCTGATCAATGGCTTCGACTTTTTAATTATTTTTCAAGCTGACCCGATTCTGATCACTTGATGATTTATTTTAAAGATATTTTGGCTGTGAAAGCTACTTCAAATAAATACCAGGTACATATACGTTTACTTGAGTTTTGATTTTGTTATTAAGACTAATAACATGATGAAGATCATAGTTAATGGAGCGGAATGGTTGGGAAACCCTATGTTTGTGTTCGACTTTATCCATTGTTATATGACGTTGACGGTGCTCAGAAAAGGAAAAGTTGCTCCGTTTGTTCATAGTATTCGGGAATATAGAAGATTTTTAACCCTTAAAAATGTTCTAAAATACTTATTATTTGTTAATTAATCCTATATGATAAATACAAATTGTTCATTTAAAAGAAAATTGCCTTTTTTCATGCTTTCTTATTTATCATCTATTAACTTAGCTGTACCTGTGCGGAAACATTCATCCGCATAGTTTGTGGTCATCGAATGAAAGTTTTCACTTTCAAAATGTTCATACATGAAAATAATAAGGAAATGAGTATTTTCAGCCATACTTGCTTTGGTTCATTGATTGATTGATTGATTTAGCTTTATTACCATAATTTTCAAAACTAATTTTTTACGATAATATTAAAACAGGTATTGGTAATAGCTACTTAGAATAGCTAGGCTAATCGAGCTGAGTAGCTGCTAAGATTAATTGAGATATAGTAGGCCATAGTAATAAATGATAATAAAGAACAAATCATATATAGTAGTATCTGATCTTATTAACCAGATACGCGCCAATTCTATTGTTTTTTATGTAGGTTTTGAAAGGTAGGAATACCTGCATTCTAAAACCGGGGGCGGCTTTGATTATCAACAGTGGAGTTTGGGGCTGAATTCAAAACCCGGGATAGGTCTTGAATTAAAAATTCAAGACCTATCCCGGGTTTATAATTCAATGTCATTTCAAGAGCTCACTAGACTTGCATCCAGTCTCGCTCTATAATTTTTTCCGTTTCTTGGGGTTCCTGTGTTATGTATAAAATTGTATAAAATTGTTTCAAAGCGCTCTCCGAGAAACATTGCACGAAGGAGAGAAGAAAACGCGCTGTGTTTTCTCTGAGAGCGCTCGTAAACCAAACACTTTAAACACAACATACACATGAAGCTCAAGAAACCGGGAAAAAATTAACGAGCGAGAACAGATTGAAAGCCTAGTGAATTTTGAATTCAAAATAATAATGATAAAAGGAAATAAAGCTTGCGATCCAGAATTTATCAAACATTCATTTTCAACTTAATTACTATCTCCAAGACTTACTACAAAAAGAAATTAAGATTGATATTAACTTTTTTTGTTGAAATCCTCTAAACCTTCAGTGACGTCTTGTTTTACCGGGTGGTATACGTCCACTTGTTGGTCTTCAAGCTTAGCCTTTTTCACATCACAGCCATGTATAACATCAAAAACCATTATCTGTTGGTATGTAGAGGTACGCTTATAGCTTCGAACTGCATTCCTCCGATGACCTAACAAAATTGATTTTAAATTAAAAACAGAGCTATTAAAATCAAGAAAAGTTTACAGCAATCTCATTACATGCCTGTTTTCTCGCAGATAAGCTGTTCATCTATTCCCTCGTCATACAAACGTGTCGCTGCCGCTGCACGGAGAGAATGATTTGTTCTGTATCCCTTTAATCCACAAGCTTCGCAAATTGTTTTCACGGTAGCACACAACTTATTATGGCCCACAGGAACCGAGCTATACCAACAGTTTGGCTTGGGACGCTTGAGCGGAGTCAAATATAATGCATCCTGCTCTCCAGGCTTGTGGATAGGGCTGTAAAAGAAATGTATAAATAAGTATTGTTAAAAGAAATATCACATCTCTCTTTATTCACCTTCTGTTCATAAGCTCGAGTTGATTTTGGCTTTACTTTGCGATCTCTTAAACGTCCAGCATTGGTTTTTGACACATCTTCACAGTATTCTAAAAACTTCAAGCCCCTCTTTTCGTCTTTGCAAACACTCATTTGGGAATTGATCCTTCTTAATCTCCGGTGCTCTTGGATCCCACGTAAAGCAAAATGAAGGCCTAATAGGTACACGATAGTATTAAGTAGCTGCTGGGGATGTTTATCGCCGAGCAAATCTTGATTCCATAGTTGCCCCTCTTCATTTAAGGTGATCATTTCGGCCTGTTTTTTGGAACGTCCTAAGCCTTCACTGGCTGCTTCTTTCATGGAAGCATCTAGACACGATCGCAATTGTGAAAACTCGGAGTCATTGAATAACTTTGTGTCGCGCCCTCTCATTTTCAAATGGTGTCGAATGGCGGCTATGACTCCATGTAGAGTACTTGGTGGACATTTTTCCCCGTCTTTCCTTCGTGCTTCAATAATGAAGAGCGACAAATTCTTATCTAGCATTTGGTTTGACATCACTTCTAAGCTTATGTATAGATGATATCGTATCTTTGCTCCCTTCCTTTGACTTCGAAACTCGCACATTTCTCTCCAACGCCACTCACACTGAGGAACCGAGCTATCTCTGCTATTTGTTGGTACTTGTTCTAGCAATTCACCAATATCCTTACCAAAATCTGGCAGGTCTTGGATAATAAGAACCGCATGAGGGAGTGATAAAAATGTCGTTGTCCTCATTGTCACTACTCATAGTTATCCGAAGACCAGTTACAACAAACTGGGCAGTTCATTTTCATCGCGTATAGCAGTTTAACAAAGGACACTCAATACAGTGGTTTGTTCAGCATCAACTAATACAAACTAATTAGTCATTTTCGTTTCACGGTGAAATGAAAACGACTCTAGTACAAACAAATTAGTACAATTTCACGGATTAAATGCGTTCACTCTAAAATTTTTATGCAATTAAAACCACTGTTTACTATAGTTAAATTGGTACTATTTTCATAAAGCTTCTCCGGATTCCATGAGCCTTTTCAAAAACTAATGTTTACATTCAAAACAATAGAAAACTTCAAAATATATTGCATAAAACAATAGAATTGGTACTATTTTGATAACGCTTCTCCGGATTCCATGGGCCTTTTCAAAAACTAATGCTTACATTCAAAACAATAGAAAACTTCAAAATATCTTGCATAAAGACAATAGAATTGGAGCGTGTCTGGTTAATAAACCGGTTCAAACCCACGGGCTTGGGCCTACGGCCCTCGGTCTTGAATTTTCATGAAAGCCCTCGACCTGTGGTTTGAACCTTTATATACAGATAATGAAAAAAGTATAGATGTATTAGCGGAGCCCCATACTTAAGAAAAAATGGTAAACCATCGAGTTGATTTTTCATGGTTTGGCTGACGTCCGTCCGTCCGGGCGTGTACACAACACAGGAATCCCGCTTGATATCAAAGCAAAACTACAAATGCGGCTCTCAAATGCACAGAAAAAATCGCTTTAGGACAAGTTATAGACCAAAAACAATTAAAAAAACACTTTCATGTAGTCAAAGATGGATCAAGAAGTGTTCTTCAAGAATTCAGGTGTGTGTTTTTTAGCAAACAATCGTATATATATATATATATATATATTTTTTTTTTTTGACAAGCATTTTTCTAGACGAATCGAGAAATCAAAGACTTTCTCTCAAAACTTTTTATATTTCTATCGATCAGATTAATTTATTTTAATGCTTGAGGAAATATAACATGAAGAGCATATTACAACAAATATTCGTCCTTTATTTAGCTTTGTAAATCTTGAACAATTCGGTTGTTTTTAACCAGCTATCGTATGTTTTTCGTTCAAGAAAAAGCTTTGTTCGCCTCCTATCGCGGGGTCCAGTCGGCAAAACAAAGAAGACTTTTAGATATCTTTCTACAGATAATTTATTTAATCATTAAATGAAATATAGATTTTTACCAAATATTCAACTGTTTATTAAGCTGTTCGAGCAAGTATGATTATAAAAATGAGCTTAAATTTGTGTTGTTGAAAGATGTTATTGTATAAAGACCTACTAGACTATCACTCTAAAAAGCTAAAAAATATTCAAAAACATTTACAAACGCCAATTTACTGCCAAAGAAATGAGTCATTTTGTATTTTGCATTGCCTTTTTCATTATTTTTTATTTTGTCTCAGTTGTTCTTGTCAACCGTTTAAATGAATGTAAGCTCTGTTTTTGGAAAACTGTAAAAGACCTATTAAGTAAACCTCATTTTTTGCTCAACTTAACCAGTTTTCAAGTCTGTTTTTTGGTCTTGATTTGTCCTAAATCTCCAGATTTTCGATTTCAATGAAAGACATCCGAGGAAAATTTCACTAAACTTGATATTGTATTGGATTATCTGTTGTTAGCTTTCGTTTTTCTTTAAGTAAAAGAGATTCAAAGCCTAAAACTTTAGGCCTTGGAAAACGTTTTGTCGAAGAATCTTCCAAGAACAAAACTAGCCCCTGGGGGTGGTGGTAAGTTGTGTACAAAATTCCTAAGTGGGAGAGCATACTCGCGCAAAAAAGCAAAAAAAAACAAAAAACGATGTAGTGCATTTCGATTCGATTTCACTGCATGGTTTTTGTTATGGGAGAAATTATCATCATTTCGAATAAAAAATAATTGAAGATTTTTTCGCCGATCTTATTTTCACCTTTCAGTTTCATTCAAATTGTTCTCCCCGTGACTTCCGTATCGTGAGCTCCGCTTTTAGGCAGTTCCCAAAGTATAGATGTATTATTGATAATTGAAAAAATGATAGAAATACTTATTCAATGTAATTTTACAATAAAAGATAATAATAATAAAAGATGATAATCGATCTATAATGAAAAATGATTGTGCACCCTCAGTGACACTTGATGGTACGGTTCAACATCAAACACAAGACAATAGGTTTGTTCTATGGAGTTTCCAAACCATTCTTTTCCATTAATTATGTAAAAATAAATTTCTAAAACAAGTGCATTTTTGACCTTCACTTGAGCTCGATAGTATTTCAACTTGTAGCTCACTCGTAAATGAAAATTTTCTTTTAGAAAATGTTTATTACTTTCAAAACATAGATCAACCAAGCGAACTATTAAGAATCAAGCAATTCTGAGAGAAATCCTGAGCAATGATTAGCCTGTATTTGGGTCTTAAATGAAGCATTTCGATTTTAAAGAAGGCTATTAAAATGTCCGTGCGAATGTTCACGTTTAAGGAGGCTAGCGTCTAGGCTACGTAGCGGCTACGATCTAATTACGTAAGCCAGATACTAGTAAACTTTCCCAAACAGGTAACCCGGTCTACCCTGCCACCAGGGTCTTGTTTTAAAAAGAAATACTTTATTCCTTTTTCTGGCAATGAAGTTTTCCTCTTTAGTAGATATTAAATGAGGGTTCTACGTGACGGGCTTTGTCGGGCTGCCACGGGCCGGGTAGGGGAGGGGTGGTTTGCATCATGTCTATATTTAGCCGGGCCCAGTTTTTTTGGGGGGGGGGGGTGTTATTTGTGAGGTTCCAATAAGGTGCTACTCGGCACCTCACTTCAATGACCGAAAAGTGTAAACTCTCCTACGGCGAATCAAGCCCTGGTCTCCCGCGTGACAGGCGTGTATACTGACCATTTCTTTATTTAAAATATATATTTCAAATATCTATTTTCAAACTAGTTATAATAATGCATATATTAATTCATTTTCGACTAGTACAAAGAAACCTAATGTTTACAGTTTGTGTTTTTGTTCACTTAAGAGGCTGTCTCTGTAAGAACCTTATAACCATTTTGGGTGAAAAAACAGATTTCTTTCAAACTTTGTGTGTGAGTGTGTCCTTCCAAGGTTATTTCCAAAACACATTTTGTTTTGTGTCTCGGCGAAGTTTCAGGGGGGTCCCTTAGGGGGCCAAATTGGTGATTTTGACTACTTCTCGTTCATGAAATTTGGGCGATGTTTAAAAATTCGTAAATTCATAACAAATCATCACTATGTAGATTCAGCTGTCAAACCAGTACGGAAGAGTAAAAGTTTGAATATGTCGAGTGTTTGTTTTCATGTAGATAAAATTGGTGGAGAGTCTAGAGGGAAGGTAAATCTCAACCTCGTTCCCAGGGCCCTCTCGGCCCGACTCCAAAACAAAATGGCGGTCGTCGGGGAGAAGACCCTGGTAAAGGCTGTTCTATCACTCGTTTTGATTGGTCCCTGAAAAAATTCTTTACGAGCACTTTGATTGGTCGAAATTTTATAGTACAAGATGGCGGACTTCTTATCTGTATTTCGTCTTGTTCCTCGGTAAATCGTTTCATCCTAATATGAAAAGTTGGTTTAATTATGATTTAAAAAGAAAGAGCAATGACCCAACAGCTTCTACTGATATCCTAAATGGCGCATACAAGGTTTGAATGATTGGTACAGCTTAGTTCGATGTTAAAAACCGCCATGAAACAAAGTAGGTTCGAAAGATTTTTTTTTATTCACAAATATGACCTGGAAGCTACACATGATACCCCACATAATACATAATAAAATCATCATAGTACAGGGTGCAAAAATACAACGCAAGGAAGTTATGAAAAACTTAATTGCGCACGATTAGTCTTCAAACGGAATAAAAGAAAGAACTTGAACATGAAGTTTACATACGAGTGTTTTAAGTTGTCTGTTGCCTTAATAATTCTATGAATATGAGAGTAATAAACTATTGTTGTATATTTATTGTAATAAATTACGGTAATACTGTAAATAAATAAAGTATTGACGTAATAAATTGTTGTTGGTGGTGTTAAAAAACCTCCAAGAAAGATACGTCTTGGGTAGCAATAGTTAAACGTGTTCATAAACAGTTAAGCTACGGGTCACTTGATAGACAATGAACAACTCCGAATCTCAGTATCCAAGCAGTCAAAACTATAAGAAGTAGCAGTAGCAGTAGAAAGTGAAACCATATAAGTAAAGTCCCGGAGTAAGTTTACATCACTTTTGTTTCTAAGCGACTCAAAAAATGGCTTAAAAACCGTTGTTGGTGAACTTTCGCACAAATTGCAGCTTTCATACTTCAAGCAATCCAAAAACTGTCTTGTAATCTAAAACGGGAGCAACATACACACGAAGAAAGGCCTTTTTTCCCACATTTACACGATTTGAAATACTAGTTTGGCCGCCATTTTGAAACGAAAACCACGTGATCAAATACTCCAAAAATCTTGGAGTATTTTAGGTCACGTGACCAGCCTTTACCAGGGTCTTCTCCCCGACGACCGCCATTTTGTTTTGGAGTCGGGCCGAGAGGGCCCTGGGAACGAGGTTGGGTAAATCTTGTAAACTACTGGAATGTACAGATGATATTCAAGGTCATCTTCTAAATTACCATCTTTCACGAGAAGACTTGACAGAGTATCAACTTATCTTAGCCAGGTCAGTAAAATCTTAAGTTAATGACGATGATGTCTCTGGTTGGTGGATCTGTCCAAAACATAGACATTGTTGGTACAGTATTGGGCATTTCTGGCTTCGAGATAAAAATAAATAAACAAAGAATGGGCTTCAAAGAATGAATTTACGAATTTTTAAACATCGCCCAAATTTCATGAACGAGAAGTAGTCAAAATCACCAATTTGGCCCCCTAAGGGACCCCCCTGAAACTTCGCCGAGACACAAAACAAAATGTGTTTTGGAAATAACCTTGGAAGGACACACTCACACACAAAGTTTGAAAGAAATCTATTTTTTCGCCCAAAATGGTTATGAGGTTCTTGCAGAGACAGCCTCTTAAACGCATTTATTTGTTTCATTATTTATTTTCAACTAGGACAAAGTACATCTAATTTTGACAAGTTGTTTTATTGTTCATTTCGTTTTTGCTAAGCTCAACCAGGCCACTTGCATAAGCAAGTCCAAAAATTACCCCTACAAAATGGGCATGTAGCATAATATGCTGGGCAAATAAAGTGAGGTAGTTCCACTGTATGAGAGCACTCAGAGAACTTTCTTTCAAAGCGATCACGGATCGATAATGTGACCGCACTGAAGAATGCAAAACGTCTTAGCATCCATTGATTCAGTGGTAGTGGTAGTGGTAGTGGTAGTGGTAGTGGTAGTGGTAGTGGTAGTGGTAGTGGTAGTGGTAGTGGTAGTGGTAGTGGTAGTGGTAGTGGTAGTGGTAGTGGTAGTGGTAGTGGTAGTGGTAGTGGTAGTGGTAGTGGTAGTGGTAGTGGTAGTGGTAGTGGTAGTGGTAGTGGTAGTGGTAGTGGTAGTGGTAGTGGTAGTGGTAGTGGTAGTGGTAGTGGTAGTGGTAGTGGTAGTGGTAGTGGTAGTGGTAGTGGTAGTGGTAGTGGTAGTAACACTTTTTTTAAAGAGGGAACCGTAATTACAGAAAACTGTACTCTCCCTCACGGCCCTAACAAAAATATAGAGATATATTACAATAATAGAAGGTAATTAAACAAAAAATACAAACATCATAAAAGATATTAAATTAGAGGGTAAAATTTGATAAAAATTACAAATATGTATAATACATTAAAGGTATTCAAGTTTTCAAGAAGGCTTGGACCAAGACATACATGCAGGTATGCACCACCACGAAACAATGGAAACGAGGTGCATGTGCAGTGTAACCTGATCCAAGCCTTCCTGAAAACATATGATGTAAATACAAATATGAATATGAAATTATTGTATGACAAGTCGGCAAAGTGTTCAAGTTTTCGGGAGGGTTTGGAGCAAGACACATGGCAACATGCACCACGATGGAAACAGCCATTGTTCCAGGGGACGCCAGGCCATGTGCAGCAAAATTAATCCAAGCCCTCTCGAACACATATGATGTAAATATATATATGAATGATTGTATAAATTAAGTAATTATTATTCGTAAATTATTATTATGACGAGCAAAAGATATCGAAGATACCGGGAAAATGCAAATAGTATATAAATAGCGGTTCTGCATCAGGATCATCCGGATTTTCGACTCGGTTGCCTTAATTCGGATCTTGGATTTCAGGTTCAGGATTTTCCACTCGGTTGCCTTCGGATCCATAGGGGCACCGGTGCGAAAGGAGGGGGGGACGTTTTTGGAGGATACATTTTTATCTCCTGCGGATTCGGCCGGATGACGTCATGATCTATTTTTATCATCGTCTGTCTGTACTTTATATTCACGAGGTAGTTGACGGTCACTATCAACATGAGAAAAAAATTTTCCCTCATTATATTCAATTTGCGTGAGAGATCGATTTGCTATTCCTAATTCACCCTACGTCTTGAGATTGATGGTTAGTGCGGTTATTCTAGTTTTCGCTTGATCTTTTGATTTGCATGATTGTCAGCTGGATTCGCCTCAGTAAGTAAGTAAGTAGTAAGTAAGTAAGTAAGTTTATTGGGAAATTACATCGCAGCCCTTAGGCTGAATTACGTAACTATTTACAATCATGAAAAAAAATATTATATATAACTATATATAAAAAATCTATAATAAATAAGCGAAATTTTATCATCGGGTGTATCGATATATCTATATGAAATTAATACTACTGATTTGAATTATATGCACTAGCTTATGTATTGATGAAAGTACTCTTCGTTCTTGTTGTTTTAAAGTTTGGAACATCAAACATGCGCTGATTGCGGAGATGATATTTCGGTTTATGTTTATGCTGAGGATTATCAATGATTCTTTCAAAAAGTTTAGTACATAGATCTTCAAGATGGTCAGTTATGGGTTTCATTCCCAAATCCTTACATCCTAAATTATAGCTTGATAAGCTCCTCCTTTAGATACCGTGGGAGTGCATGGTAAAACACAGGAGTTGCGTAATCTATGACCGATCTTAAGCACGATAAGTAGAAAAGAACTAAGTCACGTGTAGGTACGTTTGCTCTCCTTGATTGAACTAGAAAATAAAGTCTCTTGCTGACTTTGTTAACTACTTTATCTATATGCTCGTTCAATGTTAAGTTGTTACTTATTGTAAGGCCTAATAACTTTAGTATCGTTTACCACGTCCATTTCTTTGCCATCGACAACTATTGGCTCAAAAATAGATTCTTGCTTTCTAGCAAACGATATACAAAATTCTTTACATTTATCTGCGTTTAATTGAACTCTATTATTCCTCGACCATTCCATTACTTCATCAGCTATAATTTGTGCCCTGCTAACCCCACCTTTGAGAATAATCTCAGACGCAGAGGTATCATCTACAAACTTCCATAAGTATGGTGAGCTGATTTTAAAGTCGCTAATCATCAAAATAAATAGTCATGGTCCCAATTTCGTACCCTGTGGTATACCGGAAGGGACTGAACCCCGGTCCGAGAAACAACCACCAGCTAATTTTATTCCTTGTAAACGATTAGATAGAAAATTAATTAATCAGTGAAACTGTATATCAAGGAATTTTTTTTCTTCCAAAATCACTTATATGTGAATAGTGTAGTAGTATGGTTGCAGTATTTTTGTATGTACAATTTTTTTTAGGAGATATAAACATTTGAAATATCAGTATGCAAATGAGATGACGTAAATTCAAGACTAATTTATTATACAAAAATGCTGTTGTGGAAAGTACTGCTGTTTTTTTCATTTGCAAATTATCGTTATGATTGAAATATATGGCTTTCTACACTTTTAGGTTATTTCACTTGGAAGCACTTGTCCTAAAATAACACTGCAAAATGTAACACATTCTGGAATTTACGTCACCTCATTTTCATATTGATATTTCAAATGTTTATATCTCTGAAAATAAAAATCCATACACAAAAACACTGCAACCATAATACTGCACTGTTCCCATGTAAGTAAGGGGGGTATGTCAGCCATTTTCTAGATGTTAGGTAAGACTTGTTGACGATATGAAGCACTCAAGATCTTTGAAACTGGAAAAGCTAAAAGATCAGCAAACTCCTTGAGCAGCCAGTTTGGTATTCTGTCTGGACCAGATGCTTTGTTGGAATTAAGGTAGTTAGGGACTATTGCTACTACCTGGCATCAAGCTCGCGCATGTAAATCGAAATAAAACTTTCCGATGCAACTCAAATTCAAGCGCATGTTAGAGACGAAAAATGGCTATCCTTGGAATTTTGGTTCAAAAAAACTCCATAAGATTACATATGTGCCTTAATAGCAGTTATTGCCCATGCTCGCGCGGCCAAAACATCGAAATCATAAGATTTTTCACACGTTTTTAGCTTATAGCCCTGAATATAGTACGGTGACACCTAACTTTTTTTTAATTTTTACACTGTGCATAAAACAATCTTTTAAGTTTTTGATAAAAATTTAAATGGTCTTCGAAGGCAAAACATGGTAATTTTGACTTCTTTTAAGGTGATGTATACAGGAAGTTCATGGAGTACCACTTTCAAATCTCCGTGAAATAGCTCAACCCATGCCGTCCCAAAGTTACAACGTTACAAGGCTTTTTATTTCTACTTACAACAATATAAATTAATACATAAAATTAAAACATAAGGGTAAATTATTATATTATGGTGGTAGAGTGCAGGAATACAACCCAAAGGGTTAATAAAAAAGCTTCCTGCATCCTAGAATTATTAGGAAAAAATATGGTTGAAAGTAGCGGAAAAGAGAATTACAAAAATGTGAATAAGTATAGTTTGAGAATTTAGAATATTGAAAATTGAATGATCCATGATACACAAGTTAGCAAAATAAGTAGTATCATTGAGATAATAATTTTTTATAACGTGTTTTAAACATCTTATGAGATGAGCTTGCTTTTATTTCAAAAGACACATCGTTCCAGCTTACCGCACTTGCATATTTCACGCCAAATTTACCATAATTCAATTTTCATGGGGCAAAGAAAGATGTCTATTTGATGCAGAGCGAGTGATGCAGCTGTGAGAAAACTGAACTTTTTAAAATAGTATTTGAAAATTTCGGGCAATGGTTGATTTACATGTTTATATGCAATTTCACAGAGCTGAAACTTAACTATCTCGAAGATGTTTAAAATCAACAGTTTTTGGAAGAGTGGTCTACTGGGAGTTCTTGGGTTTGAGAAAGTAATTGTATGAAGGACTCTTTTTGTAAAATATGAATAGGTAATACTTTTGTTGCATAATTACTTCCTAATATTAACGCGCCATATAAATAATAAGAATGAATAAAACTTTAGTATAGACTTTTCAAGATACCAAGATAGAGATGGTATCTACATTTATACAAGATTCCGATTGATTTAGCAATTTTTCTTGAGATATAGTTAATGTGTGAATCCCACGACAAGTGTTCATCTAACAACAGCCCTAAAAACTTTGTGCTACTGGTTCTACCAATAGATTGCATATTTTTGAAACGCAATACGTTTTGGACATTGCCAGGCACAAAACTCTTAAATTTTTGGAGAGAACCAAATATGAGATATTTTGTTTTTGTTGTGTTGACCGTTAGTTTGTTAGCCAGAAACCAATCATCAAGTGGAGCAAGTTCCTTGTTCAATACTTGGACGGCATTTTTAATTGATGCATGATGGTATACAAGATTCATGTCATGAGCATATAATAACAAGTTGAATAGCCTTTGTTACAAAATGAGCATCAATAACGTAAATGAGAAATAGGTCCAAGTATTGACCCTTGCGGCACCCCATACGATATTGGCAAATAGTTTGATTTTTCTTCTTCAATACAAACATACTGCTTTCGCATTTTAGCATACTTTCCGAGATACCATAAAAAATATTTATTTATATATATTTAAGTATTTATTAATATTTATATTATTTCAAATATTTTCGAGAAAGTGTACAATAATGATATCGGTCTGTAATTATACACTTGATCACGATCACCCTTTTCGAAGACAGGAACAACTTTTGCAATTTTTATTTCGTCTGGAATTGTACTAGCATTAATGAAAGAATTAAATATGAAAGATAGTGGCTGACATATAACTTCTGCCACCTTCTTTACAAAGTATGTATATAAAGAATCATGGCCAACAAGATGTTGAAAGCATTGGCTATGTCAGTCTTCCCTGTATAGCGTTTGTTATCGTACATTACACAGGGAATATTGATAGATTGTGATTTTTTCTTATTTAATATTTCATTAATGACTTTCCGTGTACCTCTGACATTGCCTTGAGCCTTATCTAGCATTGATTTGCAATATTCATTTTTTGCGGTTCTAATCAAATGGTTCAACTTGTTGCGGTACTTACGAATTTTTGTAACGTTTTTTATAGATGGATTTTTCAGTTTTACTTGATACAGTTTATTCTTTCTCCTAATGGAGCGTAGTATCCCTGGGATAATCCAGAGGTTTTTCATAGTACTTGAACTAACTCGCACATTCTTAACCGGGAAATGCTTGTCATATAGCTTATTCATTGTATTGGAAAGATAATTGTACTGCTTGTTAGGATCGTTAGATTCATATATTACTGACCAGTCTACACGGGGCATATCATGAGCAACATTTTTTTCCTCCTTGAATTGAAAAAACACGTTTGTTGATTCCCTTGTAAAGTTTTTTTGAAATTTGTTCTATACTTTAGGATAAAAACAGGCAGATGGTCAGAAATGTCTGTGTAAAGAATCCCAGGATGAATATTCTCAACTTGATCAAATGTATTCAGATAGAGTGGCCGAAGAAACAGTTATCCTAGTCGGCTTTACGATTGAAGGGAAGTAAGAATAAGATAAAAGATTGTTAAAGAGCCACCCTGACGAAAATCGAACAAATTTCAAAACCCGTATATGCGACTGCAGACGGTTCCAAAACACTCAATAGAACTAATTAAACAATACCCGAACATTAAATTTACCTTTTGTGTGAATATTGGTTCAAAAAAGCAGGTCTTAAAAGTGTCCGCCATTGATTTGTTCGTTCACGGCCAAGAGTCAATTCGGCCAGCGGTCTTCCGTAGGAAATCTCCATGTGACGTCATTTACTCAACCTCTTCGTAGAAGCAGCGTTTACACCATACATTTCTTCTTGTATCTTCTTAGTTTTATTTATTTTATTTATTTTTTCTTTGCTTTTTCGTAAGCACAATCTTAAGAATAATAGTCGTTTTGTGAAATTTGGCATTCGAAAGCCATGGAAGGCCATGGATTTGATGAATTTAACTATTCTGAGGAGCTAGAGCCGATTGCTACCAAAGAAGAGTATGTTGTTTACCAGAGGGAACTCGAGAACTCGAGAACTCTGGAAGAAGAAGAAATGTTCAAGAAACGATTTGCAAAGAAAATACAACTTAATCAGTGGTAAGATATATAAACATAGCCTGGCTATACCATTTATTAAATCGTGCAATGCTTTTAGTCAAGATTCGAACTATTCTTCTTATATTTGTAGGTGCAACTGCTCCGCTTGTTCACTGACTTTGATCACCAATCAAGCGGAGTGTTTTTGTTGTCGAGACATTGACCGTCGTAGGGAGAAATTGGAAGATTTTGAAGAAGAACTCCCTTGTATAACCGAACATCCTGGATTTAGGTCCGTATGCCTTGACAAGTGGGTTTTATAGACGGCTGCAATTGGTCTCAAGACGCGTAAACGACGAAGTTACGTCGTTATGAGAGAGCAAGGGCTAGTACCAGAGGCACGGTATGTGCGTGAATTACTCAATATATACTCATATGTATATAATATAAAGTGAACAATCTTTAATGAATGTTGCAGTAAACGATATCCTAATTTGTAGATTTTTCAGATCAGTAGCGTACCGTCAATTTTAACGCCTCGTATGGGAATACCACGGTAACATAAGAAGACTGTCTTTGCCCTGCTGCGTATACAATGCCATACGATCAGAATTTCCCTCAGAACATGGGACATATAAAGGGTTTATAAAGGAAGATGAAGAAGAGGGAGAAACAAATACCGATTCAGAATCTGAGGACGAAGAGTTACAGTTCGATGAAGAAATTGAATAAAATCCAATATCGGTAGTGATAAATATGTTATGTAAAAGATGAAATGAAAATTGATCCTGTAAAAGAGTACAAACACCAATATACATGTGGCTCATTTGTTGCTTATCCCAAGTGTGCAACTTTGATAGTGCTGTTGTTCAATTATTCGGCTGTTTTCACTTTTAGTGTTTGTACTCTATAACAGAATTGTAAGAAAGACAAATTGCAATGCAATATATAAATACATAGAGTAATAGATCAGCTAGAGCTGGAACACTGCCCTCTCTTGTGACCCTTCATTGAATTGCCACAATTTTTGCAGCTAGGTGCTTTTCTGGCTGATTGTCTTGACTGGAGCAATGCTTGCAGTTCTTCATCTAAACAAATAAATAAAGCTTAATAATCTTGTGCAATCAAAAATTAATACAAATGCTAGATTTCACTATTTACCTGTGCACGTAGGTGGACAAATCGGTGTTTCTTTCTCTTTCCTCTGTCTATATCTCTTTTGTATTGCTTCCTTGTCCTCTTTGTTTAACATTGAATGCAATGGCTGAGGGACACTTTCTTCGAGTTCGTCTCTGACTTGTTTTAACTCCGTTCTTGGTGTTTCTATCAACGTTCAGTAGATATCACTTATATAGTCTAGAAATAAATGTGTTGATTCATTAATGCCATCACATAATCAAAAAAATATCAACAAACAGCAATAGACTAGTTTCATGTTCAATAGACACTGCTGTATTTTATGACACCAGATTTATTTCTAGAGGCTTAGGCTGGTTATAATAAGTAAGCTGTTCACAGAGACCATGAAAGTTTTTGATATTTGGAACATTGAGTCGTGTTTACGGCCCGCTTTAATGTATATCAGCTAAATACGTGTGAATCTGGGTGAGCATATTCATCCTAATTTACTGCATACATCACACTCCTCCCTTCTTAGCTTAAGGGTCGTGGTCAAATGATATCTAACTATTAACAACTCAAATAGACTATAAGTCTTTCTTTTGACCTAATGTCTTTAACGCAATTTTCAGTCTCTTGTTTCTTTCTGTTGATACAGTTCCTTTCTCAACCTTTCCCTTCCACTAGTCTTAGTGGCGGTTTCCGTATCCTGGTTGATCGTCGTAGTGTAACTTGCTTGGGTACTTTCGTGACTGTGGTTGAAGTCACTGCTTCTGGCTCTTGTGTCAGCATTGTTTCCTTGGTTTCCACAGGCGGTCTTGCAGAAACATGATCTTTCTCTTCCCTTGTCTGTATCTCTGGTATGGGTCTGTCACTCGTTAAGATATTTCCACTTGAGTTTGTCTCTATGTCGCGCTGTGGCACTTGATCTCTCGACCAATCTATCTCTGGTACTATCTCTGGTCCATCTGTCATAAGGCTGGATCTCCTCAGATGATCTACATGTCTCTTCCACACTCTTCCGTCCTGTAACACTACTACATACGATTTTGGTCCTGTCCGCTCTACTTTAGTATTTGACCACCATGTCTCCTCCTTTCTTGGGTCTTTCACCAGCACTGGTTCTCCAGCGTAGAACTCTCGTAGTTTAACTTCCTTGTCGTGATACTGCTTCTGCTTACTTTGCATGTTCACTACCTTGTTCTCTGGGCTTGGTCGTACTAGAGCTAATCTTGTACTAAGTTCTCGTCCCATGAATAAGCTTGCTGGTGTACATCTAGTTGTTGGGTGTTTGGTAGTACGGTATGACAAAAGGAAACGATCTAGCTGTAGCTGCACGTTTTGTCCTGGTGACTTACTTGCCTTATGGCTTCTCTTGAATGTTTGTACCATCCGCTCTGCAGCTCCGTTGCTAGCAGGGTTGTAAGGTGTTACCCTGATGTGTTTCACACCGTTTTTATTATATCTTCATACCTCGATTTCAGCTCCTCAACTGATTCCGACCTCGAGTCGTAGTGCACTTGCGTGAACAAGTTCTGCCAGTCCAGCTTGATGGCTCTGAGCCAGGATCATCCCAGCAGGGGAGGAGCTTACTTGTCTGCCTCAACAATGACTATCGGTAAAGCTGCACACTGTCCCTGGTATTCGACATCTACAAGAATCTCTCCTGCTGTCTTCAAGGGTGTTCCCGCAAATCCGCGAAGGCTTCGCGTTGTCTTCTTCAGCGGAATGTGTCGAAGGTATTTCTCGTAGCCCTTCATTGTCATGATGGAAACTGCTGCTCCGGTATCTAGCTCTATTTCCATCTTTGATCCTTCCATTAAGATCGGTATCTTGATCGTTCCTGTAAATTCTTAAGGATCTACCTTAATCTTCTTCTTCACGTCCTCGTTGGTCTCTACTGCATTTACTGGGTCGTACGGATCTGTATTCGATTCACTCTCCTCCACTTCGCTCGGCGTCTTGTGGTCGTCGTCTTGGTTAACGCTCTCTTCTACGAAGCGTACAGGTTGTTTGCCCTTCGTGGCCCTGTTTTCCTTTCTTACGTTGTCGTTACCTCGCCTTTGCACCTGTTTGTTCCTACACTGGGACTTTAGATGACCAATTTCATTACATTTGAAGCACTTTGTGCCTGTATTCAGCAGAGCTATGGTTCTTCATTCCGCACCGTCCGCATTTCCTTAATTCCGATTCCGTTGACCTTTTTACCATTCTTCGATTTCCCCTCACTTTATTTACTATTTTACTCTCCTCACTCATGTCCTTGACATTCTTTTCAGCTGCTTCTTCTGCCAAAGCTGCCTCTAGTAATTTCTGAAAGGTGTAATTTTGTGCCAGTAGTTTTGTACGGATGCTATCCGACAGCAAACCACACACAAATCGGTCTCTTAAATTCTCTTGCCACTGGTCTCCTTCAAAATCACAAGTCGCTGCCATTTTCTTCAAATTTGCTGCAAATCCGGTGATGGACTGTCCCGTTGTTTGCTTAGTGGAGTTAAAGCGAAATCTTTTAGCGATTACCAACCTTTTTGGTTTAAAATGTGCTTTTAGTATTCCACATAGCTCCGCGAAGCTCTTCTCACTCAGTTGTTGTTGATAACACACGTCGCTCAAAATCTTGTACGACTTGTTCCCTATACTGCTTAATAGAATAGCTTTTCTCTTTGCTTTGTTTTCTGCGTTATCCTCAATATCCCAGGCTATAAAGTACTGACATAACAGTAGTAGTGTAGGGATGGCACGACCCCTTTTTTGGACGGGGAAGGGGACGGAGAAGGACGGGGAAGGACGGGGACATTAATAATTCGTCACATATTAGCATAAAATGACGGGGAGAGTATTGTTTGAGGTTGCCATGACGACCAATTGACGTCATGAGTTTATTGTTAGGCAAGCGTTTTGGACGAGGAGGACGAGTACATTAATTATTCATCATTAAAATGACGAGCAGACTATTGTTTATTAAATCGTTACCATAAAACGACGAGCAGACTATTGTTCATGAAATCGTGACCATAAAATGACGAGCAGACTATTGTTTATTAAATCGTTACCATAAAATGACAGGGAGAGTATTGTTAGACAAATTTGGGTAAGTCTTTTGTTTACCAATCCAATTTATAGAGCGCGGGGATTTTGAATTTTATTCCACATTTGGAACGCGTAGATATCGTTTTATGAATTATAAATTAGTGATTATTGTGTCGAAGACAATACAATTAATGACTCATAAACCACAAACAATAAGACTTACGAAGTTCTACCTAATTAGTCAAATACGAAGGAGAACGTTGGAGTGTAAAATCTTTATTTATCATTTGCTACAGTAATAACAATATTTCAAATATAATAAAAAATGTTTTTATTGGACTAAGGTTATGAACTAGGGGTCATACTAGTGCTTATAAGGGGAACGGTTCATCTTTACTCGTATTGATCGACGCACACTTTTTCCAGGCTTTTTGTTGGGGTCACCTTCTAAATAGTTTAGTAATTCAAGACGTGGTCGTTTACGACGTTTGGGAAGTGAATCAGGTGGGGTTAATAGCGAAGAAGGTGGTTGTATCAAAGGAGAAGGTGCCATGAGAGATGATGTAGAAGTCTGTGGCATTTGTGGTTCAGTGGAAAGTAACACAGGAGAGGCAGTGATAGGTGATAATGCGGGTGGAGGAAGAAAGTTAGAAGGTTCAGCAGGTAGCTGGGAACTCCTTGCGGGCTCGATAGATAATTGGTCTGGTGGTGACTGAATTTCCGCAGCGAAACTACTAAGGGGTGTTGAATTACCTAATCCCACTGTGCTGGGATTTATTTTGTCCTTGTAGCGCAGATAATTGTTCTGGAGTTGAACGTATTGCCTTGCTTTTTGACTTTCGTCCATATTAGGATGCTTTAGAAGGGTATTCATTTGATCTTTCAAGCTTTGCATTCTCGAAATCTCTGGGGGTAGTACAAGATTTTGCCTACCAAGGTAATGAAGCAATTCCTCAGGTATATTTTTCTCTTGCTCTTTCTTCTCTCCAGGGAAGACATTGGTTCTCAGTCTGCAGTCGTCTGGGGTGGTTGTCTTCAAGTCAATGAAGAAATATCTATAAGGTCTACTCACGGCTTGTTCATATTTTTGCAGAAAATATTCAGTTTTTCCAGGATACATTTGCTTGGCTAGATTGAGAATTTGAAGTTTATCTCTTGGATTCTTGAATATAACCAAATAATGACAATTCAAACTAATGCCTCGATTAACTTTTCCTTGATGAAAGATGTTCTGTGCCGTGTAGATGACACTCAGGTTGCGATGATGCGATCCTTTAGTGAACAAGTTTAAAACTCGCTTATCATTCCCAGTTTCGGTCATCTGGACATCGATCACTATAAGATTTCGTACATTTACATCAAAAAAATTATCTTGATCCAGTTCCTGCGGAATACCTCTGATAAATTCAATGCCAGGCACGGTTCTTAACATTTCTAAATAGGCCGGTTGCCATTGAGAATAACAGTATACAATACGCTGAGGTGGAGGGTTGATCACCACTTGCGCATGCTCCAATAACTGCTGTACCCAAAAGGTTTTTCCACATCCTGTAGTTCCTCCCACCATACAAGTAAATGGATGCAGCAACTGGAATTTACTACAAATATCTGTTGGACCATTTTCCGTCTGTGAGGTGGAGGGTTTGAAAAGATGACCCAGGTCATTTTTGATCATCTTTCCTTGCTGAAACCAGTATGTGCGTTCTGGACCATTTATTTTGTGAACCCGACTCAAATGAGACGATAGATTTTTAACCGATTGCTGGCACAATAAACACATGCGAGTCATCTCGAGTCTTCTCAGTTATGAGTGAACTTAGAGATTGCAGTCCTTCTTATACACATTCAGACCACGTGCATCAGACTATCAATAGCTTAGCTATCAGGCTATCAATAGCTTAGCTATCAGGCTATCAATAGCTTAGCTATCAGGCTATCGATAGCTTAGCTATCAGGCTATCGATAGCTTAGCTATCAGGCTATAGATAGCCTAGCTATCAGGCTATCGATAGCTTAGCTATCAGGCTATCGATAGCTTAGCTATCAGGCTATCGATAGCCTAGCTATCAGGCTATCGATAGCCTAGCTATCAGGCTATCGATAGCCTAGCTATCAGGCTATCGATAGCCTAGCTATCAGGCTATCGATAGCCTAGCTATCAGGCTATCGATAGCCTAGCTATCAGGCTATCGATAGCTTAGCTATCAGGCTATCAATAGCCTAGCTATCAGGCTATCGATAGCTTAGCTATCAGGCTATTATGTATTGTTGCCCTACAATCTTGATATCCTCAAACCTAGAGCCCTCAATTCGTTCCTGGAAGGATTGGCAGAATTGGGGATTAATAAGAAATGGATTCGAAACAAAAAAGTCTTAAGCGATTTAATGGGAAAAGAAGAACTTGAGGATAATAAAGAGCAATCCGATGAATCTGATAGTGAAGAATCAAGTAGCGAGGAGGAGGAGGACCGAAATTCTGAGACTAATGACTCTGAACAAGACCAGGGAGAGGTGGACGAAGAAGAAAATGAGGGAAGTGAGACAAAAGAAGATCCCTGTGTTTACTGTGGAAATAAGGATGTCAAAGTGAACAGAATAGTGAAATGTCCAAAGTGTCTTTGGCACGAAAAGCTAGTAAATTTTCCTAGTTCAACACTCTGTAGTATTTGTGAACATCCATTTGCAGTCAATAGGAAAACGCTCAAAAGCGTGCTTACACGTTGCCATGCTTGTAAGACTATACATCACCAATCACCCAGAAATAACAAGCAAGAAACTTTTAATTTAAGTAGCGATGAAGAATGAGCATTGTATTTTTATGTTAGTTTATAAATAAAGATTTTACACTCCAACGTTCTCCTTCGTATTTGAATAATTAGGTAGAACTTCGTAAGTCTTATTGTTTGTGGTTTATGAGTCATTAATTGTATTGTCTTCGACACAATAATCACTAATTTATTCATAAAACGATATCTACGCGCTCCAAATGTGGAATAAAATTCAAAATCCCCGCGCTCTATAAATTGGATTGGTAAACAAAAGACTTACCCAAATTTGTCTAACAATACTCTCCCTGTCATTTTATGGTAACGATTTAATAAACAATAGTCTGCTCGTCATTTTATGGTAACGATTTCATGAACAATAGTCTGCTCGTCGTTTTATGGTAACGATTTAATAAACAATGGTCTGCTCGTCATTTTATGGTAACGATTTAAAAAACAATAGTCTGCTCGTCATTTTAATGATGAATAATTAATGTACTCGTCCTCCTCGTCCAAAACGCTTGCCTAACAATAAACTCATGACGTCAATTGGTCGTCATGGCAACCTCAAACAATACTCTCCCCGTCATTTTATGCTAATATGTGATGAATTATTAATGTCCCCGTCCTTCCCCGTCCTTCCCCGTCCCCTTCCCCGTCCAAAAAAGGGGTCGTGCCATCCCTACACTACTACTCATAACCAGTTGATATAGCTATCTATAACACCTTGATTGGGGTCAAATTCTTCGAAAACACTTCTCGCTGTCGCCATGCTGTCGCTGCTTTTCTCACTTGAATTCTGTCCTTGGCTTCGTAATTTTTCCTTTGAATTCACCTTAAAACAGTTCCTCGTTGTTTTATCCTTGGCTCCGTAAATTCACGTTGAATTTGCCCAAGAGAAAGTCCTGAAAATCTTGATTTTCTTACAGCATCCTCGTCGCCAGTGTCGTGTTTACGGTCCGCTTTAATGTATATCAGCTAAATAAGTGTGAATCTGCATGAGCATATTCATCCTAATTTACATGCATCACACATTGGTAATGTACATTTTTCATGATTATATGCTCAGGCTAAGCCTGTGCAGTAAATCTGGGATCATAAAACACAGCAGCATTTATTAAACATAAAACTGGTCTCTTTAGAGATGTGTCTTCCCTGAGTGATACCTCCCATAATTTTGTGGTACTTTTGATTCCTTCGCTGTTCCCTCGCCATATTTATATTTTATGTACTTGACCTTGAGTTTTGGATTTCCGTGATCATCGTTTTTTGATTCACGTTGCAGTGAAGCTAGTATTGTCCTTCAAAGAAAGTGGGAAATGTACTTGATTCTTATTTCTTTTTTCTTTTGTTTCAGGCAAAAGTTAGCAAGATGAACTCTTGAACAGGAATAATTGAGTAGAGCATTTTCGAAAAGAGGTTTTCATTCTTAATAGGGGAGCTCCCGCGCGGGCCAAAGGCCCGCGCAAGCGGAGCACCATACTTAAGAAAAGATGGTCAACCATCGAGTTGATTTTTCATGGCTTGGCTGACGTCACTTCCGGCCGTACGGCGTCCGTGTACACAACACTTGATGTCAAAGCAAAACTACTCGCAAATGCGGCTCTCAAATGCACAGAAAAAATAGCTTTTAGACAAATTATAAGCCAACAGCAAAAACAACTTCCATGTAGTCAAAGATGGATCATGAAGTGTTCTTCAAGAATTCAGGTGTGTTTCTTTATCAAACAATGCGTATGTCACTATTTTTTATGACAAGCATGTTTTTCGACGAATCAACAAATCAAAGACTTTATCTCAAAACTTTTAATATTTCTATAGATAAGCTTAATTTATTTTAATGCTGGACGAAATATAACACAAAGAGCATATTACAACAAATATTCTTCCTTTACTTAACTTTGTAAATCTTTAATAATTCGGTTGTTTTTAACCAACTATCGTATGATTTTCGTTCAAGAAAAAATGAAGCTTTGTTTGCCTCTTGTCGCGGGTCCCATCGGCAAAACCAAGCTGAAGACTTTCATTTAAGAAATACATATCTTTCTACAGATAATTTATTTATATATTGAATGAAATGTAAAATTACACCAGATATTCAACTGTTTATTAAGCTGTTCGAGCTAATATGATTATACAAATGAGCTTAAATTTGTGTTGTTGAGAGGCTGCATTATTTTCTATTTTGTCTCAGTTCATGTCAAATTTAATAACTGAATGTAATCTTTGTTTTCAAGTGTGTTTTATAGTCTTGATTTGTCCTAAACTGGAATCGTGAATCTCCAAAATTTCGATTTCAATGAATGACATCCAAGGTAAATTTCACTAAACCTGATATTTTATTGGATAGTCTGAGTTATCTTTTTTATTTCTTAGTAAAGTTAACCAGGAATCAAATTCAAAGCTTACTGTCGACTGCATCTACCAGTTAACCCAAGTTAACAAAACATGTGTTCGCGTGACGTCAAACATCTATGTTTGGCAGATCAAAGTTCAAAGTTTACTTGCCTGTTTGTCTATATTTGGAAAGTTTTACTTCAGTCATCGCAGTCAGTTGAAACAATGAGTCAACGAAAGTCTATCAAAGAATCTCTTGCCGAAGTCGATGAGGATTTACTGCTATATGCTAACAAATTGCGAAGCAACGGCTTCAGCTCTACAGCGAGTGTGAAGTATTTGATGGAAGAAGATTTGGCTGGAATTCCAGAAGGGCACAAAAGACTGATATTGAACATGGTTAGTCGACTAAGAACGCTATAACGAAACCGCGAAAGACTTCAAACTTCGACCATAGTTTGGAGCTCTGACAAAAGCCCATGCAGCCTCTAAATCACGAGCAAGGTCAATGCAGACAAATTCCATCCACCTAGTAGACGTAATATATTATCGCCCGGTCAAAGATTCATCCAAGAAAAACGCCAGGCTGTAGAGGAGAAAAGGGTCGAAGTTGCTCACAAACGAAAAGAACTCGAAAACTATCAACTTAAGATAAAGGAGGCTGCCAGTGCACATGATAACACCGGGCAGCGATGCAGTACTTGTCACAACCGAAATCATTCGGTGAGAAACTGTCAAATGTAGAAGTGTGAATCTGCATTTTTCTGTAGGGACATAACTCGACACTCAAACGAAGAAATGAAGGTTCAAGAGAAAAAGGGAGAAATAAAAGCATTAGAAACTGCAATATAGAAGCTCGATCAGGAACTATTATCTCGCGAAGCAGTATTTGATAGAGTCCATGGCTCTGTAAATAAACTACTCGAAGACATTTTACTTGAAAGAATACCCCGATGAATACGTTCAAAATGAATCAAGAAACTGGTTGAAAATACAACAGGACATAGCGTTCGTTAAGAAGCAATTGAAGGGAAGCGGACCGCCGAGACGCAAAACCATTAAAGCCCTCCTTGAAAGAAAAAGTTGGATGAGTATGAACAAAGTCTTGGAATTTCTCCTCTTCCAACAGCACAGCAAAAAGTGACAACTCTGCGCAAGCAAACTCCAATCCAGCAAACGTTGATAAGCTACGGCGTACATTTTCCAGACAGAAATAACTAAAAGAATACTAGCAGTCACTCACTATTGGCACCATCAACGGAAGAGGAAGAAGTCCCTTGCTAGTACAGCTAGTAGTAGTTCATCAGAAGAGAAAGAAACGGACGCTGGCAATATTCTCCTGTCTTTTACATCATCATATACCTGAATCAGAATGGAACTACAAACAAACGAACTGTTTTGATGTTGTCAGTTGAATTGATTATGTTTGGACAAAGTGCTTGTATTTAGTTGAGATCCATGTTGATTGGATAGGTTGATATTAAGAATTCCCTGTCAATCTGAAAAGTTACACTAAAACTTAACTTTGAACATTGAAAATTGTACACCCTTTTGGGTCCCGTACATGTGTAAAATTGTTATGAAAAAGCTTGAAAACAAAATACATGTATTTGATATTTTTGCTTGAAACTGAAATTTGTTAAGAGTTCTATATCTTGTGACATGCAATTTTTTTGCATATTAAAGAAAAGTTTATTTGAAGGCGTTATGTTAAAGCTTCTGTTCGTAGACAACTACGCACCGCTCTCATACTCGTATGCTGACGGCAAATATCTCTTCTGCCTTGAGTTATTAATTAAAGTTACACACCCAAATAAATATTGAAAACAACAACGATTTATTATGTGTTTTTACAAATGGATGTACATATTTTTTTATTATAAACATGATTTCTTCAAACTATTCAAATACAACACCGGCAGACAGCTAATTAAGCCTAGACAATAACAGCTGATTTAGACATAAAATGTTTTATAAATAGTCACTCAATAATGAATAGTAGACCTAGCAATCAAATGTTATTCTAAACTAAATACCCAACATGTTTATAATATCCATACAGATCAGCTGCGGTGACATTCACAATCGACATGAGACCGGCGTATTCCAGGTTTTGAAATACAAGTTCGTCATGGCACAGAATGGCTATTGTTTTCCCGGACATGTACTTCCAGCTCCCATTTTTTTCTAAGCCGGCCTACTAATTAATGCGCTGCATTTATAATGACTTCAAAACACTCCTGATTGGCTCGCTCTTACTTGGTTTTCCGCCATTTGAGAGAGCTGGTCTTGACATGTCACTTCTGTTGTCTTTCTGGACGATTAGTTTTCATACTCCGGTGTTTAATTCTACTAATAAATTATGCGTTCGGTGTGTGTAATGAAAAAGAGAGAGAATAAGAGAAAAATATCAAATGCCCTTGGCAGTATTCTACCAGTATTTTAAGACACATACGAACTATTTAGAAACAATTTTTTTTTTGTTACAGTAAAGAATGATTACGAGCTACAAAAAAAAAAGGAAAAGATTCAATGAATGATCACGATGAATTGTGTGTTTTTTTACTTAGCAACTAAAGTTATGAATCAAACTCAAGCGACTTTGGTTCGATTTCGAGTAAAAGATTCAATGAATGATCACGATGAGTTGTTTGTTGTCAAGAGAATATTAAGTAAGAGAGCACATCTCCCATACATGGGTCTGTAACCATGAAAGTTTCTTGAAACTCTATTTTTAGCTGCGCGCGCAAGGCTGAGCTATTTTTAACATGCGATCCCTTATTGCTGCTCAGAGTTGTAGTGACTTCCATGCGAGCGAAAAATGTTTAGTTTCCGACGAGAAGAATGCCTTCAAAATTAGTAAAAAGTTGAAATGATTAAAGTATCATGTGTTCTTCATGGACGAATTAAACATTAACTTAACAATTGATGTAAAAGAACATCGAAAAATATCAAATCAGGATAGTTTTCAGTCACATACGAACAAGCGCTAAAAACAGCGAAGACTTCATGGGAAAGGAAATCACAATAAAAAATACGATGAAAATAGCGAAAAACCTACTGTGAATACAGCCAAAAAAGCATTTACCGTAGTGTTTTCTATAATCAATAAAGTTTAAGTTAAAATAATAAAGAAGACGATGAACAAGACCAGTATTTTGTTTCACACACGAATCAGAAAAAATATTTGCACCAAAATGTACCGAAGAAAATTTTCTGTTTTCACAGAGGAAAAAACTACAAGAGGCACTGAAGTGATTTTTCACAAAATACGGTGTGTCAGTTTATGCAAAAGACATTGCCCATTGAGAAAAGGCGAATTAATGAAAAAGTTTGACTATTAAAACTAGAACTTTCTTTCAAATTTTGCATCTCGAATTTTCGCTCCGCCTCAATGTTCAGGTATTTTTTTCATAACTTTTCAACTTCTAAAGTCCCAAACAGACAATAGAAATACAATTACAATATCGGCGAAGTACAAAAAGTGAATCAAACTTAGTATATGAGGATTCAAACTTATAAAAAAGAGATTATTTTTACCTGATTGAAGGGCGTTTTACTTGCGATTGTTTCTGCCAGATGCTCTCAGTTCGGCGTATTTGTGCCTTTATGTTTAATTCTTCTATTCCGAGCAGCTTGACTGTTTTCAGCTATCTTAAAACCTCTTCTTTTTACTGGTAAACAACTGATTCCAACAGTAAATGCTAAATTTTCTCTCAAGTTTAAAGTTTTAACTCATTGAATTCAACAAGTTTGTTCATCGAAAATCCGGCTCCAATCTACCTTCATTTTAGATGTCCATTAGATAACTTGTCATTTTGAAAACACTGAAGTTCAGGTCAGAAGCACGTGTTCTTGGGATGCAGCAATATTAACTGTATTTCAGTTTAGGTGGAGAATTGTGGAATAACTTCCAGTCTCATCTATAACTGCAATCAACTCCAAAATGAATGAGTCTCAATCGAGCGACCATTGTTTTGATTTAAAAACAAGCTTGAATGATGTTGTCTCAGCTGAGTATTTTTTTACATATGCTGTTATAATGGATTCCTTCAAATACCTTTCAGAATTTCTCAAGGAATTCCTCTAAACACATTTTCTCGTCAAATTGAATAAAGTTTGGTTTGGTTTGTCAACTGCGTGAAGCTTGCTTTGTCACTGCCGATCTCTTCTGTTCCTATGACATCACTACAATCTGACCAATCAGGAATCGCATGCTAAAATAGCTCAGACTAGCGCGCGGAGCTAAATATAGATTTTCAAGAAACTTTCATGGGTCACAGGGATATGCTCTCTTACTTCATATTCTGTTGTTGTTGTTTAACTTGACAACTAAAGTTGTGAATCAAACTCAAGCGACTTTGGTTCGATTTCGAGTAAAAGATTCAATGAATGATCACGATGAGTTGTTTGTTGTTTAACTTGACAACTAAAGTTATAAATCAAACTCAAGCGACTTTGGTTCGACTTCGAGTAAAAGATTCAATGAATGATCACGATGAGTTGTTTGTTGTTTTACTTAGCAACTAAAGTTATGAATCAAACTCAAGCGACTTGAGTTCGACTTCGAGTAAAAGATTCAATGAATGATCACGATGAGTTGTTTGTTGTTTTACTTGACAACTAAAACAAAAGGCTGGCTTCGTCTCCCTAACAGAATACGGTGCCGACGAAAGGCCTTTGTCCTTGAGTGATCCAGGTGTTTTAAATTTGGCGCGCTTAGGGGGAAAGAGAGGCTCACCAATACTTTTACATGGATTTCGGTACTCATAATAAGGTAAAAACATAAATGTAAAGGGTGCAAAATGTTAAGCACACTAGTATCTTTGGTTTGCACCATGTGCAAATTAAAAAACTTCGAACAGAATCCTAAAAAACAGCCGTGAATATTAGAGTACATACATTTTTAACCCCATATTCAGCTATGTTTGGGTTTAATTTCGGGTGTTAAAACCAAAATTAAACTTCATTTTAAAGGGTGCAAATGAAAGACAATTTTCTTATCTTTCGGATGCACTATGTGCACAAGGAAAAATAAAACTCTTTAACAAGTTTATACTATCAAGTTCTAGTCTCTGAACATGATCCTTAAATTGTTTTGATATTGTTCCGAGCGATCCAATGACTATCGGAACTACCATGGTCTTAATCCTCCACAATCTTTCTATTTCTATTCTTAGGTCTTGGTACTTGTCAATCTTTTCCATTTCCTTTTGATCAATTCTATGGTCCATAGGCACTGAGATGTCAATCAGTTTCGCCTTCTTCTTGCTCTTATATACGACTATGATGTCCGGTCTTCTTGCTTCAATCTTCTTATCCGTGTAAACATTAAAATCCCATAGGATCTTGACCTTTTCGTTTTCCACTACTTTCTCTGGTTCGTGATCCCACCAATTATCTGCAGTGCACTGTATTTGAAGTTTCCTACATAGGTGCCAATGGATTGTTCTAGTCACTTTGTCATGTCTGTCTTTGTACTCTCTCCTTGCCAGTACTTTGTATCCAGCTACAAGGTGGTCCACAGTTTCCGTCTTTTCATTACATAACCTGCACAGCGATGAATCATTACTGTTGTACTTACTTCTCAAGTAGTTGGTAGGTAGTGCTTGGTCCTGTGCAGCATTTAGTAGTCCTTCCGTCTCCATTTTAATATCTCCTTTTTTTAGCCAGAGGCAAGTGCTCTCCTTATCCATCTTATCCTCGCACGTCTTGATGTAGTTTCCGTGTAAAGGCTTGTCTGTGTATCTCTCAAGTCTTTCGTTCTGCCTGTGCTGTTGGTATTCTTTCTTGGTCTCTTCTGATTCTTTCACGGTATTCTTTACAAAACACCGAATGATATGATGGCCGCCGCCGCGCGGGTCATGGGTCGAGCTTCACGAAAACGAGACTAGTCAGTCCTCGATCGAATGAATTTCCCCGCGAATCTTTGTAAACATGGCTAGCACTTCAACAATACAACCCTGTGAAGACGATATTCCCGGGGCATCCCTTGAAGGAAGAACCCCAACATCTTTAAAAAATGAAGAATTGCGTTTTTGGTCGAAATGCCGAACAGATTCTCTGAAAGGATTGAAAACAAAAGCACAACTTGTAAAAGGTAGGTTAATCTCACGCCGGTACTTCGGATGCAGTCGCGGAGATCTTTTCTCATAACTATCAAAATACTAAGAAATAGAATAAAGTTTAGTAGCTCTATTAAGTATTTGGTCTTGCAAGTTCTTTAAAGCGTTTGAAATGTTTTTTGAACTGATTTGATTTTTTCCCTAATTTCGATCTCACATTTAGCAATGTAAGGATTCGCACACGTAACACAAAATAGCAGACGCAAAATAACTCGTGTATCATCTTACAAATTGCCTGTTATTTTAGAAAAAAAATACCTTGAGATAATTTCTAAAGAAATTTTAATGACGTTTTTACAAGAAAAACTTTTTTAGCAAAAGAATGTAGGATTGGGAGCCTTTGTCCTGTTCGCGAGTGTGAAATTCGCGCGTTTCAAATCAACCAAGATCGACTGTCTCCAAGAAATGAATGATTCAGTACATTACCCTTGTTCAACTTGTAGCCTTTCCTTGTGTTGTTCAGTATGGACGTCAATGGTATGAGACATATGATGAATAGTAACGGTGACATCGAGTCACCCTGGAATATTCCATGCTTTATCTCAGAATGAACACATGATTCTCCGTCTAACCTTAGCTCAGTCCTCCACTGCGACATTGCTCTCTTCATGAATCCTACGATCGATGGCTGAGCCTTGATGTTTTCAAGGGAAGCGATTATCCAGCTATGAGGTACAGAGTTATATGCCTTTTTGTAGTCCACCCACACCATTTCCAAGTTCTTGTGCCTTCTCTTTGTACTTCGCAGAACTGCCTTGTCGATGACGAGTTGGTCTTTTGTTCCTCTCGATCCACGACTACAGCCTTTCTGTTCAAATGGTATCAATTCTTGTTCCTCTAGACGGTTATAGAGGCTTTCTGATATGATGGAAGTCATCAGCTTCCATAATGTTGGTAGACAAGTAATAGGTCTATAGTTACTTGGAGTAGGTCCCTTCTTCTCATCTTTCATGACCAGTGTTGTTCTTCCTTCTGTCATCCATGCTGGGATCCTGTTCTCTGTTTCAAACACTTGCTGTAGCTATTCGTTCATGTAGACAGTGTAGATGTTTCAACCAATTTCCATGTATTTCATCTTTACCAGGTGCTTTCCAATTTTTGATCTTTTTCGCCGCCTTCTGTACCTTTTCTTTCGTAAACACCAGTTCTGTTTGTTCTTCAGTGTCCTCCTGGTCTTTCTTTACGTCGTTATTATTAAGGGAGAACCCCGCATTAGTTATGAATAGGGTGATATCGAATCTCCAGAAGAATCACAAAATAATTCAAAAACAAACAAGAAAATGGAGATTTATCTCAGGTTGCTTTCTTCAAATTATTTCAACACGGATATTATAATGTATTTGCAAATTTGCTCAGCTCTTGAGGTGCGAAGACTATCACATTGCGACATCCACGACCTCCTTCTGACTGAATTTCAGGGATTTTATCAGCATTTTAGTTGCTATATAAGGCAAACAAATGTGATTCTTGAAAAATATGTTTTTTGATTTTGGTTGAGTAAACGACGTCACAACTCCGACTCGATCCATTCTCCCTGAGCCGATTGCTTGATACAACGGTTTTGATGGCGGAGGGAAAAAAAGCGTCAAATTTTCGATCCTTCCCTTGGAATACGAAGAAATCATTTACACCTGTTATTAATGGGGTCACAATGATTCTTTATTGAAAGATTCAACTTGTTTTTGAAATTTATCCGATTTTCGTCCAATTTTCGTCCAAGTGGCCCTTGGCAACTTTTAGGAGGTCGATATTGTAATCACCAGCTATAAAACAGTTCTTATTATTGTTTTTTATCTTGTCTTGGAGATTTGAAAAACAATTGGAATAACTCTCTATACTAGTTTTTGGGGGCTTATAGGTCACACCGATTAAGGTCTTTGTGTTCTTCTTTTCTATTTCTACAAAAAGAAACTGATTTTCGTCACTATTGTAAGTGATATTTTCACATGTTTTAAAACTATAATCAGTACTAATGTACGAGGCAACACCACCGCCTCCATTTGAAAACGTCTATTCTTCCTCAACTTGCAGCATAAATATGATTTTGTTCAGAGATCTTGCCCATAGTTAGATCTTTTTTTCTTTTTCTAATTAGCATATGTAAACACAGGCCTCCTATTTTCCCTCGCGAAAAATTCGTCCCTTTCCCAATAAGCTTGAAATCCAGTCCAATGAACGAAAAAGGGTGATATATTAAGAAGAAAGTTCAAAAATTGTCATGGATGGTTTAAATATTTACGCGCGCTCTGTTTTAAGTTTGTCCATTTTCACTCCTCTTGAGCGTCTCTTGCTTGGGCTTCGGTCAAACCTCTTCTGTGGCCGTTTTCTCAAAAATAAAATAATGTTTTCGAAAACCAACTACCCAGGGATTCATATCTAATAATGGCCTATCTAACTTCAAAAGAAGAGCGAATTTGATTTTTTGACCCTTGCCACCATTTGTTCGATACTTATGGACATTGCCTCTTAAGAACTCTGCTGCCTCTTTTTGACATCATTTCCGAGTAGACTCGAGCTAGATGGCTCGGACGTGTCCTTTGTGTCTGAAATCAGTTCAAAACTTATCATCTTATATAAGTAGAGTTTACAAGTGAATGGTCTAGGACGCACATATTGGTTTCAACAGGGGAAAATATTTAGAGATGATAGCCAGCTTTCCCAAAACACCACCCCTGAGATAGAAAATGGACAAATAGAACATTGTGCAAGATTTCAATTGCTTCATCCATTCACTGCTTTAGTAGCAATCCATGCGCTCGGACAGTTTCACTTTATATTCAGTTAGGGTGTTATTTGGATATACATCAATAGAACTATTACTCGGGAGAGCAATGTAAAACTGACTTGTAGTCATGATTGTTGGGAGTCAAATTAGTATACTACAAAAAACATTTGATTTTACAAACTTTATTCAATATCACTACTCAAGACCCAGCTATTATACTTGTCTGGGTATCCTAACCATTTTACAAAGTACTCCTTTTATTTTGCCAAGTTTACGCTTTTTTTTTAAATCTTGTCTATCTTATACATATACTTCTTTATCTTCTTTAGTGTTTATTCGTTGTAGTTTTCGTTCATAAAAAGTTCCTTCTCATACATCCCCGTCGAATTTATAAACTTATAACTATAACTATAACCACAACCACAACCACAACCACAACCACAACCGCAACCGCAACCGCAACCGCAACCGCAACCGCAACCGCAACCGCAACCGCAACCGCAACCGCAACCGCAACCGCACACAACCACTAGATTGTCCTCTAAGTCGTCTTTTTCCCTTCCCAAAATTCGAACTAATTTTGGAAATTTCAATATAAGATATTCGAAAGCAAAATGCTGGAATTCAATTGATGAAAATTTGAAAAAATTAAAAAATAGAAATAAATTTAAAGAGGGGCTGAATGATGACTTATTCCGCTCTTATTCTAGCTGATCATTAGTAATCTTAATTTCCAATATCATCGTTAAATAGTCAATATAATTTATTTCATATCATCAATTGATACTTGAGCCATCTTTTTTACCATAATTTTTGCCCCTTTTTTTCTTTTTCTCTTGTTGTCTGATAATTATATCTTCGTTCTCTCGTGTTAATATAAATATGTCCAAATCTTTTATGTTATATTCATAGACCCAATTTTCTAATGTTTAAATCTGTATGTATAGCTATCTATCTATCTCGGCTACATTACCTTCGCTACGAGTTACATAAATTTGAAGGAAATAGCTGCATGATTTGTGTTTCCTTTTGTCCCGTAAAAGTCTTCTTTCTTGAGATTCGTAGCATGTGATTATCCATTGTAAATTTGAGCTTCGTGCGCTTCCTTGAACTCGGTTTAACAACCATTTTTGAAGCCGATACTAATCAAAATTGCATACTTTTTGTATCAAAATTATCAGCGGAAGCTCTGCTTTTACATCCCGTAAAGATTTCTGGGATAATATTAAAAGGAAGTAATATTTTAGCTACTTAAATTCGGGTATTTTTACTTCCGGCCGGAGCGTGTGCGGCAAACTTGCCGGCTACTGGCGCGAAAATTTGTAAATATTCCGGCGGTAAATTTGTAAATGTAAACATGTAAACAAAATCACTACAAAAAGATTTTTTTGTGATAATTTTCTATTTTCATATTATTTCATGTAACACTCACATGCTTTATTTTCCTTCGATGAATAATTCTCTCTACTATAAACTTCTTTTCGTATGTCTTGCGGATTCTTTTCGAGTTAGAGTGATCATAGAGCACAACACTAGAAAAATTATTCAGTTGCTTGTAGTCGTGTTCCATTCGCACTCTTGACGCCATTTTGGAAATCGATTGAATTCAATGGAGAAATCGCGGACCACATTGTTCGAAGCCGATTAAATTAAATGAAGAAACCGCGGACTTCAATGTTCGCATAAGTCCCGAATAGTTGGCGATGTGGTTATACAACAGTTCATAAATGTGCAACAAAGACTTTGGCAAACTACAGCATAACTGCGATATATTCAAAAAAGCTGTACAATTATCTGTATTTGTTTCCAATAAAAAGTCATATTTATCAAAGGAATGCAGGTCTCGTTATGCTAAATACATTAATCATGTTGAGCACAAGCCTCGTGTTGTTTCGCGTGATCGAGAACCAAGTAGAGTTACAGTCAAACAGCTCACTGGTCTTTTGCACAAAAGCAGAAAAATACGCTTCTACTGTTGACAAATCTAAGTTCACAAAAAATGTACTTCATGTAGTTTATCCCATGTTTATCCCAATTTCTGCTCCACAACTTAAGGTAATATTGCATTATTTGGGCCAAATGCTGATCGTCAATGTGTAGCCATGTCACTGTGTGCATTTTAATTAAAATATATATTAATATATATATATATATATTAAAATATATAAACATAGGAACTCAATAAGTTCTCCAGCAGATTTAGTAAGCATTATGTATACTGCGAATGAGCTATATTCTGTCCTGTCAAGATTGCACAACCTAGACTTTTTACTTTTGACAGAATTACCTCAAATGGTAAGAGTATTAGAAACTAATTACCAGATGGAATACAGCTGGTAAAATTCAGGATATTTCTCTACAGTCGATTTCCTTTACTCTAGTGCATGCCCTTAGGCAATGCTTTGCAAATTTTAATTGAAGAAAATTACCAGTCATTTCTGTTAACTATTCAATGTAATACAGTAGCTATTTGCTGTAATGGCGATGGGAGATTTAGGATATTTTATTCTCATGCTTGTAATCCATCAGGTCTCCCCCATCCTCAAGATACTTGTGTACTCCTCGATGTTGATGACTTTAATAAATTACTTCCAAAGTTTATATGACAATTTAACAGGTTTATTTGAACTCGGAGGAGTGTGTATTACTGAGACATGCATACATAGCAATGCTACTGAAAATCCTTTTAATGCACAAACCCACACTAAACAGAGTGAAGTGATTGGCGAAGCTGCAGATGATAATCATCAAAGAAACAACAATAATATTACAAATTCAAATGCCAATAATTCTTTGATTGCACGTTACGCCATCGCGGCCATGTTGGTGCCATTTAACAAAAGATTTCTCATTAGCATCCATTGTTAACGGCACCACAATAGCCGCCATGTCTTTGTCTTTTGACTCTCTTGGGAATGCTTGCAACCCATCAATACCAATGGCATTCCTTTGAGAAGCTGTTGTTTCCCATCATGCAAACCACACACCAAAAAACTTGGCTGGGGCTCCAAGTGCTTATACTTCGTCAAATAAACTATGGTAGCCCGAGTTCACGCCACGAAGGGCGTCTAGTTTAGGTTTTTGATACGTTGCATTTATTTTCACTCGTAAATATTATATAGCACAGCAGGTACTGAATAAACACAATTGTTGTTGTTGTTCTTGGGGTCCCTCCCCCCCCCCTATATACAATACAATACAATACAATTTTATTTGGCACGTTAAACTTAAGAGTACATGAGTGTTTGATTCCAAATATATTATAGGTATATATATGTACTATGTATTAGGTAATTTTCTTATATCATTTTCACATATCAGCATACATTGATGAATGTATGCTGATATAGCTTTTTGTAGAGACGCTGATTTTGAATTGATTAAGAACATAAAACGACTGTCAGCGCTCATATTGTTGAAATTAATGCTGGTGTTTTTTTCTATGAACTCTCTTAAATCCGTTTTAAACTGACGAAAGACTCTGAGTTTATTTTTATGTCTGTCGTCTTTCCTTTCATCATTGTGGAGGTTACTCCATAAAATTTGCCTCTCAATGTCATATATTCTTTGGGTTATTATTTTTCCATATTCATACCATCTTGGAGAAAGTTCATTTTGTTTTATCCAAATTATCCCCAATCCGAGTTGTTCTACAGTAGTTTTAATTTTTATGCTCCAAAGGGTTTTTTAGTTTCTTGGTAGACTTCGGCTGAAAGTTTTTTTAGGTGTAGTTCCGACTTTATAATTTTATGCCAGAATTTAAAACTTCTACTGCATGCTTTGCATTTTAGCGGCAACCTTCCTAACTCAGCTCTGCATGCAAGGTTAATAGCATTCTTTGTCACCTTGAGGAGCATTTTGCAAAATTTCAAATGAACAAGTTCCATATGCATGGGCTCTTGGTCTTTGGTGCTCAATGTTTCGATACCCCATATCTTACTTGCGTATAGAAGTATTGGTGTAACAAGCAAGTCAAACAGTTTTATAGTTAATTTGATATTGGATGTGAAAAATTCACCCATTTGTTTTTTCATCTGAAATAGTGCCTTTTAATGCAGCTTTTTTTAATTCTTGCTTTGCAAACGTAAAGTTTCCAAAGGTTGTAAAATTTCATCCTAAATATTTATATGATTTAACGTTTTCTAGTTTAAATTTGTTAAAATAGAATTGGAAGTTATTCATTGTCTTCCCCGTATTATTGAAAACCATCACTTTTGTCTTTGTTATATTAACTGTTAAGCCTGATTGTTCACAAAATGCCTCTAGCTTGTCGAGATATTTCTGAAGCCCTTTAGCAGATTTAGAGAACAGAACCAGGTCATCTGCATATAAAAGAGTACTAATCGGTTTGCCATTCAACATTACATCATTGTTGTTACACGAATTTAATGAGTCAGGCAGATCGTGAAGATATAAATTAAATAATGTAGGGCTCAGCATACAGCCTTGTTTAACACCCATATAACAGGAAAATGTCGGAGAAATGTATCCATTTACTTTGATTGGTGATTGATCAGTTGAATACATGGATTGTGTATCACTCTTAGAAAATTTCCATTTATACCAACATTTTCAAGTTTTGCCAATAATGTTTTCCTTGGGATGCCGTCAAACGCTTTTTGAAAATCTACAAAGCAGGAAAAAAGGAAATTATTTTTCTTCCGTGCTTACTTTTAACATATTTATCGATTACAGATTTCAGAATAAAAATACTATCTGTTGTTCCGTGCTTTTTTCTAAACCCACCCTGTCCCTGTTTAATTGTATTATTCGTAGTTAGGTAATCATAAAGCCGTTTGTTAAGTATTGCCGTAAAAACTTGCCAATTACAGAAAGGAGTGTTATTCCACGATTATTTTCAGCTTTCGTTGGATCGTCCTTTTTATGCAATGTAACCAATATATCCTAGATTCCATGAAGAGGGAAACTTTCCGTTTTCTAGGATTTTATTAAAAATTACTGTTAGATGTCTTTTTAGTGCTTCCTTTCCCGTTATCAATAGCTCATTTGGAGTATTATCAGGGCCGGGAGCTTTATGTTTCTTTAGGTTACTTAGAACTTCATATACTTCTTCGTCTGTAATGGAAAAATCTAATTCCCTTTGACTTTGCGACTGTTCTAAGGTCTCCGTAGTATTTAGTGCAGATGTCTGAGAACTATTAAGCGTCTTGAAGTGATTAAATAAGTCCTTTTCGTTTGCTCGACAGGAGTTTGCATTTTTTGCTTTACCTACATTAAAAAGTTGTTTCAAAGACTTCCAGGTATAGCGCCGGAAGTAAAATTTCACATTCTTGGCCCCACAAGAATGTACGGGACTTACATTCTTGAGCCCTGAAGAATGCACATTCTTGAGTCTGAAGAATGTGAACTGGGACATTCTTGAGTGATCGCTGAAGCCTGTACATTCTCGAACCCGTTGAAGAATATACATATTCTCATGATCAAAAAGAAAAGATTTGAAGAATTTTCTTCCATAATCGCGTGATCATATAAGTGTGAAAACAGCACAACAAGCAGTATCCACTAACAGCAACTTCAGCTGAAAACTTCCTCACACAATACAACAGAGGAAATACTATGCCTGTAAATCAGGTTAATGTTGAAGTCAAAGTCTTTAGGGGAGAGCCCAGAATTTACATTCGTCAGCAAAGCAAGGATCCGATAAAAGGAATATGCACCAAATCATTGACTATGGAAGAATGGGAGGCTCTTAGAAACTGTACGCACACTATCAATGAACAGTTATCGAATCTACGGAAAATGAACAGTTCGGAAAGCTTAGAAACTAGCAGTAATCACATGCAAAGTAGCAATGCTGATAGTAGCAGTATAGAAAAATTGAACACTACAACATGTGCTCATGTCTCTGAGGTGTCAACGGATGTTCCAAAATATGATGTAGATGAAAGCATTAAAAGATCTATTGCAGCAGAGCTTATTAAATTATTACAAGAACCTGAACCGACATTCCAAGAGTTAAGACATTCCGCCCGTCATTTGAACTTGCCTAGACAAACTGTTGAATGTGATTTCTAAAAACAATTGTATTACTTTTTCAAATGACAAGGAGAAACATTTAATTTATCAAGAATTACTTTATTATTGTTTATGTTTTCTCTTTTAATTTAATGTCACCCATTACTGTTATCTAAAGCAATGAAATAAAGTAAGTTAAAGCTTTGGAGAACTTGTTTGTTTAGATCTGATTTCAAGGGAGTAATGCTCAAACCTGCTCATTTACGCTGCTCATTTTACTTATTTGTATCATGAATTAGAAAAATAATGGTGCTCAATGTTCGTTTGACTACCTGGATTGTAGAGTGTATTGTTTAAAAGTTTTGGCGGTCTCCTGGACAACGCATTGTTTAAAGTGCTACTACGACGAAAATCGCTCAAACTTGGATTCAGCTGAAACTTCCTAAGAATACTCTTTAAAGGTCGAATAATCACTGTATAAAGTGTTTTCTCGATATTCAGGACGAAAGTATGATATTTTTACGATTATTTTTTTGAGTCTGTGACGTCATACACTCAACATCGAACATCGCTCCATACATTTCTTTGTAGTTTATGATCAAAATATCAGTAGTAAAGGGAGAAAGAAATGCCCAAACACCCCAAAATATAAATTATAGTCACAAGTAATGTGAAATAAGCACATTAGCCACCCTTTGGGCTTCACAGGAATAAAATAAATTAAGGATTTATATACAAAGAAATATATGTAGCAATGTTAGATGTTGAGTGTATGACGTCACAGACTCCAAAAAATAATCGTAAAAATATCATACTTTCGTACTGAATATCGAGAAAACACTTCATACAGTGATTACTGGACCTTTAAAGAGTATTCTTAGGAACTTTCAGCTGAATCCAAGTTGGAGCGATTTTCGTCGTAGTAGCACTTTAAAAGTAACGATGTTTATCATTCACAATTGACCATAATTCAAATTTATTCATATATTTATTCATAATGTAGATACAATGAAAATCGGCTAACGGCTTTTGATAATTACGAATCAGTCTGTTTCAGTATGGATGTTTGTGTGGTTTTCCGAGGGATCCTGACATATTGGGGAGCAATTAAGTCATTCAAAAGGAATTTTCTTTTATGAATAGCAAGTTTCGTTGCTTCATGAGAATGCTCGCCTGTTCATTCAAGCTACTCATCGTGCTCATCGTGCTCACCTTGCTCTCATGAACTGCTCAAACCTGCTCATTTAAGCTACTCATCGTGCTCATCTTGCTCATTCAGCTATTAACCCTAATGTGTATACATGTCCTTTTCAAAACAGTGTCTCTACTGTGACAAAGTGTTTTCAAGAGCATTTAATTTGAGACGCCATCTAGAAAACAAGTCGTGTATAAAGATGAGTGTTGTTGACATGGCCAATGATCAGAGCAGCATTGATAACGATTATAGTAGTGTGGGAAGTTCTCGGGATGAATCGAACGATGATGACAGCAAATCAAATTCCAGTAGTGCAAATGAAAATGACTCTGATACTTCTGATGTTTCATGCGCCAGTTCTGCAGATTCAGATGAGTTTCCTTGGTATTGGAACATTTAAATAGATGAAGCAGCTGATCGACACAAGGAAACTAAAAGACAAATAGTTGAAAATTTTGTAGCTGACGGAGAAACGGAACAAGATCAGAATCAATTGCTCATAACGAAATGCTTCCAATTTTAAGAAGGGAACTGAGAAATATTATAGTAGAAGAATTGGAATGAATGCACGCAATGAAAAGAGATTTTTATTATCAAAAGATCATGAGAACCAGACAAGAATTGTCGGACACTGGGGACTATGACTGGCTTGAAGCCACGAAACTTGCTATTCATAAAAGAAAATTCCTTTTGAATGACTTAAGAGGCAATGTCCACAAGAATCGAGCAAATTCAAGAATTCGTGGCAAAGGTCAAAAAATCAAATTCGCTCTTCTTTTAAAGTTAGATAGGCCATTATTAGATATGAATCCCTGGGTAGTTGGTTTTCGAAAATATTATTTTATTTTCGAGAAAACGGCCACAGAAGAGGTTCAACCGAAACCCAAGCAAGAGAAGCTCAAGAGGAGTGAAAATGGACAAACTTTGAACAGAGCGCGCGTAAAAAATAAACCATCTATGACAATTTTTGAACTTTTTTCTTAATGTATCGCCCTTTTTCGTTCATTGGACTGGATTTCAAGCTTATTGGGAAAGGGACGAATTTTTGGCGAGGGAAAATAGGAGGCCTGTGTTTGCCTCAAAAGAAAACAAGATTTAACTATGGGCAAGTTCTCTGATTGAAATAATATTTATGCTGCAAGTTGAGGAATAATAGACCTTTTCAAAACTTTAAAGATTGATTTGGGGAAATTAATTCTGACTGCATAGAAACCTGTTGAATTTGGTTGAAATACATGCGAAAATCACGCTTCCCGAATCAACGCAGGACTAAGGATTTTCGTAAAGATTGCCATGAAATTTACCCTGAAAACTAGGAAATTAATGTTTGTGCCGTTGTTTGAAAGTTCAATGTGGTTTGGTAAATTTAAGCTCCATTGGAAAGGTTTTGGGATTGGAGAAGCGTGATTTTGGCATGCATTTCAACCAAATTCAACAAATACCTGCCCGTCGTTTTATGCTAATATGTGATGAATAATTAATGTTCCCCGTCCTTCCCCGTCCTTCCCCGTCCTTCCCCGTTCCCTTCCCCGTCCAAAAAAGGGGTAGTGCCATGCGGCCTATACTACTGGCTTGTAAGCTGGAATTCTATAGCATCCTTTTTAAGACGTGAGTTACGAGGCCAATCCAAGCCATTTTGCTTATAAAAGCATAAAAAAACTGTCCGTAGCAATGTTTTCTTTTTTCTTTTTTCTTTTTTTTTTTTTTTTTTTTT